>NW_026907610.1:0-135130 GCF_028389875.1 Rhea pennata | reverse complement strand
TGTGCTGCTGTCCGCAAACAGCCTCCAAACAAAGCAGGGCACTAAGGCAAGAGAAGTAAGCGCCCCAGGAGGGAATCTGCCTGCGAGGGAACCTGTGCAGCACATCCCTTGTTCCGCTCGACACCTTCCCTGACTCTTAGGCAAAGCCCATCTCAGCTGGCTTGTAGGCGTGCCTCCGTGCTCAGAAGCAGCCCCGTGGCAGGCAGGACAGTGCGGGATGTCTTCTGGGCACGCAGCATGCTGCTTCCATGCCCGGCGAACAAACCGCGAGCAGGTGCCTGGCTTGCGCTTCCATCTGCCGAGACTTGAGCTGGCCAGCGCGCACCTTCTCCCGCTGTGTGTGCTGCTGTCCGCAAACAGCCTCCAAACAAAGCAGGGCACTAAGGCAAGAGAAGTAAGCGCCCCAGGAGGGAATCTGCCTGCGAGGGAAGCTGTGCAGCACATCCCTTGTTCCGCTCGACACTGTCCCTGACTCTTAGGCAAAGCCCATCTCAGCTGGCTTGTAGGCATGCCTCCGTGCTCAGAAGCAGCCCCGTGGCAGGCAGGACAGTGCGGGATGTCTTCTGGGAACGCAGCATGCTGCTTCCCATGCCCGGGACAAACCGCGAGCAGGTGCCTGGCTTGCGCTTCCATCTGCCGAGACTTGGAGCTGGCCAGCGCGCACCTTCCCGCTGTGTGTGCTGCTGTCCGCAAACAGCCTCCAAACAAAGCAGGGCGCTAAGGCAAGAGAAGTAAGCGCCCCAGGAGGGAATCTGCCTGCGAGGGAAGCTGTGCAGCACATCCCTTGTTCCGCTCGACACTTCCCTGACTCTTAGGCAAAGCCCATCTCAGCTGGCTTGTAGGCATGCCTCCGTGCTCAGAAGCAGCCCCGTGGCAGGCAGGACAGTGCGGGATGTCTTCTGGGCACGCAGCATGCTGCTTCCCATGCCCGGGACAAACCGCGAGCAGGTGCCTGGCTTGCGCTTCCATCTGCCGAGACTTGGAGCTGGCCAGCGCGCACCTTCCCGCTGTGTGTGCTGCTGTCCGCAAACAGCCTCCAAACAAAGCAGGGCACTAAGGCAAGAGAAGTAAGCGCCCCAGGAGGGAATCTGCCTGCGAGGGAACCTGTGCAGCACATCCCTTGTTCCGCTCGAACACTTCCCTGACTCTTAGGCAAAGCCCATCTCAGCTGGCTTGTAGGCGTGCCTCCGTGCTCAGAAGCAGCCCCGTGGCAGGCAGGACAGTGCGAGAAGTACTCTGGGCACACAGCATGCTGCTTCCCATGCCCGGACAACCGCGAGCAGGTGCCTGGCTTGCGCTTGCCATCTGCCGAGACTTGGAGCTGGCCAGCGCGCACCTTCCCGCTGTGTGTGCTGCTGTCCGCAAACAGCCTCCAAACAAAGCAGGGCACTAAGGCAAGAGAAGTAAGCGCCCCAGGAGGGAATCTGCCTGCGAGGGAAGCTGTGCAGCACATCCCTTGTTCCGCTCGACACTTCCCTGACTCTTAGGCAAAGCCCATCTCAGCTGGCTTGTAGGCGTGCCTCCGTGCTCAGAAGCAGCCCCGTGGCAGGCAGGACAGTGCGGGATGTCTTCTGGGCACGCAGCATGCTGCTTCCCATGCCCGGGACAAACCGCGAGCAGGTGCCTGGCTTGCGCTTTCCATCTGCGAGACTTGGAGCTAGCCAGCGCGCACCTTCCCGCTGTGTGTGCTGCTGTCCGCAAACAGCCTCCAAACAAAGCAGGGCACTAAGGCAAGAGAAGTAAGCGCCCCAGGAGGAATCTGCCTGCGAGGGAACCTGTGCAGCACATCCCTTGTTCCGCTCGACACTTCCCTGACTCTTAGGCAAAGCCCATCTCAGCTGGCTTGTAGGCATGCCTCCGTGCTCAGAAGCAGCCCCGTGGCAGGCAGGACAGTGCGGGATGTCTTCTGGGCACGCAGCATGCTGCTTCCCATGCCCGGGACAAACCGCGAGCAGGTGCCTGGCTTGCGCTTTCCATCTGCCGAGACTTGGAGCTGGCCAGCGCGCACCTTCCCGCTGTGTGTGCTGCTGTCCGCAAACAGCCTCCAAACAAAGCAGGGTGCTAAGGCAAGAGAAGTAAGCGCCCCAGGAGGGAATCTGCCTGCGAGGGAACCTGTGCAGCACATCCCTTGTTCCGCTCGACACTTCCCTGACTCTTAGGCAAAGCCCATCTCAGCTGGCTTGTAGGCGTGCCTCCGTGCTCAGAAGCAGCCCCGTGGCAGGCAGGACAGTGCGAGAAGTACTCTGGGCACACAGCATGCTGCTTCCCATGCCCGGGACAAACCGCGAGCAGGTGCCTGGCTTGCGCTTCCATCTGCCGAGACTTGGAGCTGGCCAGCGCGCACCTTCCCGCTGTGTGTGCTGCTGTCCGCAAACAGCCTCCAAACAAAGCAGGGCACTAAGGCAAGAGAAGTAAGCGCCCCAGGAGGGAATCTGCCTGCGAGGGAACCTGTGCAGCACATCCCTTGTTCCGCTCGACACTTCCCTGACTCTTAGGCAAAGCCCATCTCAGCTGGCTTGTAGGCATGCCTCCGTGCTCAGAGAAGCAGCCCCGTGGCAGGCAGGACAGTGCGGGATGTCTTCTGGGCACGCAGCATGCTGCTTCCATGCCCGGGACAAACCGCGAGCAGTGCCTGGCTTGCGCTCTCCATCTGCCGAGACTTGGAGCTGGCCAGCGCGCACCTTCCCGCTGTGTGTGCTGCTGTCCGCAAACAGTCTCCAAACAAAGCAGGGCACTAAGGCAAGAGAAGTAAGCGCCCCAGGAGGGAATCTGCCTGCGAGGGAAGCTGTGCAGCACATCCCTTGTTCCGCTCGACACTTCCCTGACTCTTAGGCAAAGCCCATCTCAGCTGGCTTGTAGGCATGCCTCCGTGCTCAGAAGCAGCCCCGTGGCAGGCAGGACAGTGCGGGATGTCTTCTGGGCACGCAGCATGCTGCTTCCCATGCCCGGGACAAACCGCGAGCAGGTGCCTGGCTTGCGCTTCCATCTGCCGAGACTTGGAGCTGGCCAGCGCGCACCTTCCCGCTGTGTGTGCTGCTGTCCGCAAACAGCCTCCAAACAAAGCAGGGCGCTAAGGCAAGAGAAGTAAGTGCCCCAGGAGGGAATCTGCCTGCGAGGGAAGCTGTGCAGCACATCCCTTGTTCCGCTCGACACTTCCCTGACTCTTAGGCAAAGCCCATCTCAGCTTGCTTGTAGGCATGCCTCCGTGCTCAGAAGCAGCCCCGTGGCAGGCAGGACAGTGCGGGATGTCTTCTGGGCACGCAGCATGCTGCTTCCCATGCCGGGACAAACCGCGAGCAGGTGCCTGGCTTGCGCTTCCATCTGCCGAGACTTGGAGCTGGCCAGCGCGCACCTTCCCGCTGTGTGTGCTGCTGTCCGCAAACAGCCTCCAAACAAAGCAGGGCACTAAGGCAAGAGAAGTAAGCGCTCCAGGAGGGAATCTGCCTGCGAGGGAAGCTGTGCAGCACATCCCTTGTTCCGCTCGACACTTCCCTGACTCTTAGGCAAAGCCCATCTCAGCTGGCTTGTAGGCGTGCCTCCGTGCTCAGAAGCAGCCCCGTGGCAGGCAGAACAGTGCGGGATGTCTTCTGGGCACGCAGCATGCTGCTTCCCTGCCCAGGACAAACCGCGAGCAGGTGCCTGGCTTGCGCTTCCATCTGCCGAGACTTGGAGCTGGCCAGCGCGCACCTTCCCGCTGTGTGTGCTACTGTCCGCAAACAGCCTCCAAACAAAGCAGGGCACTAAGGCAAGAGAAGTAAGCGCCCCAGGAGGGAATCTGCCTGCGAGGGAAGCTGTGCAGCACATCCCTTGTTCCGCTCGACACTTCCCTGACTCTTAGGCAAAGCCCATCTCAGCTGGCTTGTAGGCGTGCCTCCGTGCTCAGAAGCAGCCCCGTGGCAGGCAGGACAGTGCGGGATGTCTTCTGGGAACTGCAGCATGCTGCTTCCTATGCCCAGGACAAACCGCGAGCAGATGCCTGGCTTGCGCTTCCATCTGCCGAGACTTGGAGCTGGCCAGCGCGCACCTTCCCGCTGTGTGTGCTGCTGTCCGCAAACAGCCTCCAAACAAAGCAGGGCACTAAGGCAAGAGAAGTAAGCGCCCCAGGAGGGAATCTGCCTGCGAGGGAACCTGTGCAGCACATCCCTTGTTCCGCTCGACACTTCCCTGACTCTTAGGCAAAGCCCATCTCAGCTGGCTTGTAGGCATGCCTCCGTGCTCAGAAGCAGGCCCGTGGCAGGCAGGACAGTGCGGGATGTCTTCTGGGCACGCAGCATGCTGCTTCCCATGCCCGGGACAAACCGCGAGCAGGTGCCTGGCTTGCGCTTCCATCTGCCGAGACTTGGAGCTGGCAGCGCGCACCTTCCCGCTGTGTGTGCTGCTGTCCGCAAACAGCCTCCAAACAAAGCAGGGCACTAAGGCAAGAGAAGTAAGCGCCCCAGGAGGGAATCTGCCTGCGAGGGAAGCTGTGCAGCACATCCCTTGTTCGCTCGACACTTCCCCTGACTCTTAGGCAAGAGCCCATCTCAGCTGGCTTGTAGGCATGCCTCCGTGCTCAGAAGCAGCCCCGTGGCAGGCAGGACAGTGCGGGGATGTCTTCTGGGAACGCAGGCATGCTGCTTCCCATGCCCGGGACAAACCGCGAGCAGGTGCCTGGCTTGCGCTTCCATCTGCGAGACTTGGAGCTGGCCAGCGCGCACCTTCCCGCTGTGTGTGCTGCTGTCCGCAAACAGCCTCCAAACAAAGCAGGGCGCTAAGGCAAGAGAAGTAAGCGCCCCAGGAGGGAATCTGCCTGCGAGGGAAGCTGTGCAGCACATCCCTTGTTCCGCTCGACACTTCCTGACTCTTAGGCAAAGCCCATCTCAGCTGGCTTGTAGGCATGCCTCCGTGCTCAGAAGCAGCCCCGTGGCAGGCAGGACAGTGCGGATGTCTTCTGGGCACGCAGCATGCTGCTTCCCATGCCCGGGACAAACCGCGAGCAGGTGCCTGGCTTGCGCTTCCATCTGCCGAGACTTGGAGCTGGCCAGCGCGCACCTTCCCGCTGTGTGTGCTGCTGTCCGCAAACAGCCTCCAAACAAAGCAGGGCACTAAGGCAAGAGAAGTAAGCGCCCCAGGAGGGAATCTGCCTGCGAGGGAACCTGTGCAGCACATCCCTTGTTCCGCTCGACACTTCCCTGACTCTTAGGCAAAGCCCATCTCAGCTGGCTTGTAGGCGTGCCTCCGTGCTCAGAAGCAGCCCCGTGGCAGGCAGGACAGTGCGAGAAGTACTCTGGGCACACAGCATGCTGCTTCCCATGCCCGGGACAAACCGCGAGCAGGTGCCTGGCTTGCGCTTCCATCTGCCGAGACTTGGAGCTGGCCAGCGCGCACCTTCCCGCTGTGTGTGCTGCTGTCCGCAAACAGCCTCCAACAAAGCAGGGCACTAAGGCAAGAGAAGTAAGCGCCCCAGGAGGGAATCTGCTGCGAGGGAAGCTGTGCAGCACATCCCTTTGTTCGCCTCGACACTTCCCTGACTCTTAGGCAAAGCCCATCTCAGCTGGCTTGTAGGCGTGCCTCCGTGCTCAGAAGCAGCCCCGTGGCAGGCAGGACAGTGCGGGATGTCTTCTGGGCACGCCAGCATGCTGCTTCCCATGCCCGGGACAAACCGCGAGCAGGTGCCTGGCTTGCGCTTCATCTGCCGAGACTTGGAGCTGGCCAGCGCGCACCCTTCCCGCTGTGTGTGCTGCTGTCCGCAAACAGCCTCCAAACAAAGCAGGGTGCTAAGGCAAGAGAAGTAAGCGCCCCAGGAGGGAATCTGCCTGCGAGGGAACCTGTGCAGGCACATCCCTTGTTCCGCTCGACACTTCCCTGACTCTTAGGCAAAGCCCATCTCAGCTGGCTTGTAGGCGTGCCTCCGTGCTCAGAAGCAGCCCCCCGTGGCAGGCAGGACAGTGCGAGAAGTACTCTGGGCACACAGCATGCTGCTGTCCCATGCCCGGGACAAACCGCGAGCAGGTGCCTGGCTTGCGCTTCCATCTGCCCGAGACTTGGAGCTGGCCAGCGCGCACCTTCCCGCTGTGTGTGCTGCTGTCCGCAAACAGCCTCCAAACAAAGCAGGGCGCTAAGGCAAGAGAAGTAAGCGCCCCAGGAGGGAATCTGCCTGCGAGGGAAGCTGTGCAGCACATCCCTTGTTCCGCTCGACACTTCCCTGACTCTTAGGCAAAGCCCATCTCAGCTGGCTTGTAGGCGTGCCTCCGTGCTCAGAAGCAGCCCCGTGGCAGGCAGGACAGTGCGGGATGTCTTCTGGGCACGCAGCATGCTGCTTCCCATGCCCCAGGACAAACCGCGAGCAGGGTGCCTGGCTTGCGCTTTCCATCTGCCGAGACTTGGAGCTGGCCAGCGCGCACCTTCCCGCTGTGTGTGCTGCTGTCCGCAAACAGCCTCCAAACAAAGCAGGGCACTAAGGCAAGAGAAGTAAGCGCCCCAGGAGGGAATCTGCCTGCGAGGGAAGCTGTGCAGCACATCCCTTGTTCCGCTCGACACTTCCCTGACTCTTAGGCAAAGCCCATCTCAGCTGGCTTGTAGGCATGCCTCCGTGCTCAGAAGCAGCCCCGTGGCAGGCAGGACAGTGCGGGGATGTCTGTCTGGGCACGCAGCATGCTGCTTCCCATGCCCGGGACAAACCGCGAGCGAGGTGCCTGGCTTGCGCTTCCATCTGCCGAGACTTGGAGCTGGCCAGCGCGCACCTTCCCGCTGTGTGTGCTGCTGTCCGCAAACAGCCTCCAAACAAAGCAGGGTGCTAAGGCAAGAGAAGTAAGCGCCCAGGAGGGAATCTGCCTGCGAGGGGAACCTGTGCAGCACATCCCTTGTTCCGCTCGACACGTTCCCTGACTCTTAGGCAAAGCCCATCTCAGCTGGCTTGTAGGCGTGCCTCCGTGCTCAGAAGCAGCCCCGTGGCAGGCAGGACAGTGCGAGAAGTACTCTGGGCACACAGCATGCTGCTTCCCATGCCCGGGACAAACCTCGAGCAGGTGCCTGGCTTGCGCTTCCATCTGCCGAGACTTGGAGCTGGCCAGCGCGCACCTTCCCGCTGTGTGTGCTGCTGTCCGCAAACAGCCTCCAAACAAAGCAGGGCGCTAAGGCAAGAGAAGTAAGCGCCCCAGGAGGGAATCTGCCTGCGAGGGAAGCTGTGCAGCACATCCCTTGTTCCGCTCGACACTTTCCCTGACTCTTTAGGGCAAAGCCCATCTCAGCTTGCTTGTAGGCATGCCTCCGTGCTCAGAAGCAGCCCCGTGGCAGGCAGGACAGTGCGGGATGTCTTCTGGGCACGCAGCATGCTGCTTCCCATGCCCGGGACAAACCGCGAGCAGGTGCCTTGGCTTGCGCTTCCATCTGCCGAGACTTGGAGCTGGCCAGCGCGCGCACCTTCCCGCTGTGTGTGCTGCTGTCCGCAAACAGCCTCCAAACAAAGCAGGGCACTAAGGCAAGAGAAGTAAGCGCCCCAGGAGGGAATCTGCCTGCGAGGGAAGCTGTGCAGCACATCCCTTGTTCCGCTCGACACTTCCCTGACTCTTAGGCAAAGCCCATCTCAGCTGGCTTGTAGGCGTGCCTCCGTGCTCAGAAGCAGCCCCGTGGCAGGCAGGACAGTGCGGGATGTCTTCTGGGAACGCAGCATGCTGCCTTCCCTATGCCCAGGACAAACCGCGAGCAGATGCCTGGCTTGCGCTTCCATCTGCCGAGACTTGGAGCTGGCCAGCGCGCACCTTCCCGCTGTGTGTGCTGCTGTCCGCAAACAGCCTCTAAACAAAGCAGGGCACTAAGGCAAGAGAAGTAAGCGCCCAGGAGGGAATCTGCCTGCGAGGGAACCTGTGCAGCACATCCCTTGTTCCGCTCGACACTTCCCTGACTCTTAGGCAAAGCCCATCTCAGCTGGCTTGTAGGCGTGCCTCCGTGCTCAAGAAGCAGCCCCGTGGCAGGCAGGACAGTGCGGGATGTCTTCTGGGCACGCAGCATGCTGCGTCCCATGCCCGGGACAAACCGCGAGCAGGTGCCTGGCTTGCGCTTCCATCTGCCGAGACTTGGAGCTGGCCAGCGCGCACCTTCCCGCTGTGTGTGCTGCTGTCCGCAAACAGCCTCCCAAACAAGCAGGGCACTAAGGCAAGAGAAGTAAGCGCCCCAGGAGGGAATCTGCCTGCGAGGGAAGCTGTGCAGCACATCCCTTGTTCCGCTCGACACTTCCCTGACTCTTAGGCAAAGCCCATCTCAGCTGGCTTGTAGGCATGCCTCCGTGCTCAGAAGCAGCCCCGTGGCAGGCAGGACAGTGCGGGATGTCTTCTGGGAACGCAGCATGCTGCTTCCCATGCCCGGGACAAACCGCGAGCAGGTGCCTGGCTTGCGCTTTCCATCTGCCGAGACTTGGAGCTGGCCAGCGCGCACCTTCCCGCTGTGTGTGCTGCTGTCCGCAAACAGCCTCCAAACAAAGCAGGGCGCTAAGGCAAGAGAAGTAAGCGCCCCAGGAGGGAATCTGCCTGCGAGGGAAGCTGTGCAGCACATCCCTTGTTCCGCTCGACACTTCCCTGACTCTTAGGCAAAGCCCATCTCAGCTGGCTTGTAGGCATGCCTCCGTGCTCAGAAGCAGCCCCGTGGCAGGCAGGACAGTGCGGGATGTCTTCTGGGCACGCAGCATGCTGCTTCCCATGCCCGGGACAAACCGCGAGCAGGTGCCTGGCTTGCGCTTCCATCTGCCGAGACTTGGAGCTGGCCATGCGCGCACCTTCCCGCTGTGTGTGCTGCTGTCCGCAAACAGCCTCCAAACAAAGCAGGGCACTAAGGCAAGAGAAGTAAGCGCCCCCAGGAGGGAATCTGCCTGCGTGGGAACCTGTGCAGGGCACATCCCTTGTTCCGCTCGACACTTCCCCTGACTCTTAGGCAAAGCCCATCTCAGCTGGCTTGTAGGCGTGCCTCCGTGCTCAGAAGCAGCCCCGTGGCAGGCAGGACAGTGCGAGAAGTACTCTGGGCACACAGCATGCTGCTTCCCATGCCCGGGACAAACCGCGAGCAGGTGCCTGGCTTGCGCTTTCCATCTGCCGAGACTTGGAGCTGGCCAGCGCGCACCTTCCCGCTGTGTGTGCTGCTGTCCGCAAACAGCTCCAAACAAAGCAGGGCACTAAGGCAAGAGAAGTAAGCGCCCCAGGAGGGAATCTGCCTGCGAGGGAAGCTGTGCAGCACATCCCTTGTTCCGCTCGACACTTCCCTGACTCTTAGGCAAAGCCCATCTCAGCTGGCTTGTAGGCGTGCCTCCGTGCTCAGAAGCAGCCCCGTGGCAGGCAGGACAGTGGCGGGATGTCTTCTGGGCACGCAGCATGCTGCTTCCCATGCCCGGGACAAACCGCGAGCAGGTGCCTGGCTTGCGCTTCCATCTGCCGAGACTTGGAGCTAGCCAGCGCGCACCTTCCCGCTGGTGTGTGCTGCTGTCCGCAAACAGCCTCCAAACAAAGCAGGGCACTAAGGCAAGAGAAGTAAGCGCCCCAGGAGGGAATCTGCCTGCGAGGGAACCTGTGCAGCACATCCCTTGTTCCGCTCGACACTTCCCTGACTCTTAGGCAAAGCCCATCTCAGCTGGCTTGTAGGCATGCCTCCGTGCTCAGAAGCAGCCCCGTGGCAGGCAGGACAGTGCGGGATGTCTTCTGGGCACGCAGCATGCTGCTTCCCATGCCCGGGACAAACCGCGAGCAGGTGCCTGGCTTGCGCTTCCATCTGCCGAGACTTGGAGCTGGCCAGCGCGCACCTTCCCGCTGTGTGTGCTGCTGTCCGCAAACAGCCTCCAAACAAAGCAGGGTGCTAAGGCAAGAGAAGTAAGCGCCCCAGGAGGGAATCTGCCTGCGAGGGAACCTGTGCAGCACATCCCTTGTTCCGCTCGACACTTCCCTGACTCTTAGGCAAAGCCCATCTCAGCTGGCTTGTAGGCGTGCCTCCGTGCTCAGAAGCAGCCCCGTGGCAGGCAGGACAGTGCGAGAAGTACTCTGGGCACACAGCATGCTGCTTCCCATGCCCGGGACAAACCGCGAGCAGGTGCCTGGCTTGCGCTTCCATCTGCCGAGACTTGGAGCTGGCCAGCGCGCACCTTCCCGCTGTGTGTGCTGCTGTCCGCAAACAGCCTCCAAACAAAGCAGGGCGCTAAGGCAAGAGAAGTAAGCGCCCCAGGAGGGAATCTGCCTGCGAGGGAAGCTGTGCAGCACATCCCTTGTTCCGCTCGACACTTCCCTGACTCTTAGGCAAAGCCCATCTCAGCTTGCTTGTAGGCATGCCTCCGTGCTCAGAAGCAGCCCCGTGGCAGGCAGGACAGTGCGGGATGTCTTCTGGGCACGCAGCATGCTGCTTCCCATGCCCGGGACAAACCGCGAGCAGGTGCCTGGCTTGCGCTTCCATCTGCCGAGACTTGGAGCTGGCCAGCGCGCACCTTCCCGCTGTGTGTGCTGCTGTCCGCAAACAGCCTCCAAACAAAGCAGGGCACTAAGGCAAGAGAAGTAAGCGCCCCAGGAGGGAATCTGCCTGCGAGGGAACCTGTGCAGCACATCCCTTGTTCCGCTCGACACTTCCCTGACTCTTAGGCAAAGCCCATCTCAGCTGGCTTGTAGGCATGCCTCCGTGCTCAGAAGCAGCCCCGTGGCAGGCAGGACAGTGCGGGATGTCTTCTGGGCACGCAGCATGCTGCTTCCCATGCCCGGGACAAACCGCGAGCAGGTGCCTGGCTTGCGCTTCCATCTGCCGAGACTTGGAGCTGGCCAGCGCGCACCTTCCCGCTGTGTGTGCTGCTGTCCGCAAACAGTCTCCAAACAAAGCAGGGCACTAAGGCAAGAGAAGTAAGCGCCCCAGGAGGGAATCTGCCTGCGAGGGAAGCTGTGCAGCACATCCCTTGTTCCGCTCGACACTTCCCTGACTCTTAGGCAAAGCCCATCTCAGCTGGCTTGTAGGCGTGCCTCCGTGCTCAGAAGCAGCCCCGTGGCAGGCAGGACAGTGCGGGATGTCTTCTGGGCACGCAGCATGCTGCTTCCCATGCCCGGGACAAACCGCGAGCAGGTGCCTGGCTTGCGCTTCCATCTGCCGAGACTTGGAGCTGGCCAGCGCGCACCTTCCCGCTGTGTGTGCTGCTGTCCGCAAACAGCCTCCAAACAAAGCAGGGCACTAAGGCAAGAGAAGTAAGCGCCCCAGGAGGGAATCTGCCTGCGAGGGAAGCTGTGCAGCACATCCCTTGTTCCGCTCGACACTTCCCTGACTCTTAGGCAAAGCCCATCTCAGCTGGCTTGTAGGCATGCCTCCGTGCTCAGAAGCAGCCCCGTGGCAGGCAGGACAGTGCGGGATGTCTTCTGGGCACGCAGCATGCTGCTTCCCATGCCCGGGACAAACCGCGAGCAGGTGCCTGGCTTGCGCTTCCATCTGCCGAGACTTGGAGCTGGCCAGCGCGCACCTTCCCGCTGTGTGTGCTGCTGTCCGCAAACAGCCTCCAAACAAAGCAGGGCGCTAAGGCAAGAGAAGTAAGCGCCCCAGGAGGGAATCTGCCTGCGAGGGAAGCTGTGCAGCACATCCCTTGTTCCGCTCGACACTTCCCTGACTCTTAGGCAAAGCCCATCTCAGCTTGCTTGTAGGCATGCCTCCGTGCTCAGAAGCAGCCCCGTGGCAGGCAGGACAGTGCGGGATGTCTTCTGGGCACGCAGCATGCTGCTTCCCATGCCCGGGACAAACCGCGAGCAGGTGCCTGGCTTGCGCTTCCATCTGCCGAGACTTGGAGCTGGCCAGCGCGCACCTTCCCGCTGTGTGTGCTGCTGTCCGCAAACAGCCTCCAAACAAAGCAGGGCACTAAGGCAAGAGAAGTAAGCGCCCCAGGAGGGAATCTGCCTGCGAGGGAACCTGTGCAGCACATCCCTTGTTCCGCTCGACACTTCCCTGACTCTTAGGCAAAGCCCATCTCAGCTGGCTTGTAGGCATGCCTCCGTGCTCAGAAGCAGCCCCGTGGCAGGCAGGACAGTGCGGGATGTCTTCTGGGCACGCAGCATGCTGCTTCCCATGCCCGGGACAAACCGCGAGCAGGTGCCTGGCTTGCGCTTCCATCTGCCGAGACTTGGAGCTGGCCAGCGCGCACCTTCCCGCTGTGTGTGCTGCTGTCCGCAAACAGTCTCCAAACAAAGCAGGGCACTAAGGCAAGAGAAGTAAGCGCCCCAGGAGGGAATCTGCCTGCGAGGGAAGCTGTGCAGCACATCCCTTGTTCCGCTCGACACTTCCCTGACTCTTAGGCAAAGCCCATCTCAGCTGGCTTGTAGGCGTGCCTCCGTGCTCAGAAGCAGCCCCGTGGCAGGCAGGACAGTGCGGGATGTCTTCTGGGCACGCAGCATGCTGCTTCCCATGCCCGGGACAAACCGCGAGCAGGTGCCTGGCTTGCGCTTCCATCTGCCGAGACTTGGAGCTGGCCAGCGCGCACCTTCCCGCTGTGTGTGCTGCTGTCCGCAAACAGCCTCCAAACAAAGCAGGGCACTAAGGCAAGAGAAGTAAGCGCCCCAGGAGGGAATCTGCCTGCGAGGGAAGCTGTGCAGCACATCCCTTGTTCCGCTCGACACTTCCCTGACTCTTAGGCAAAGCCCATCTCAGCTGGCTTGTAGGCATGCCTCCGTGCTCAGAAGCAGCCCCGTGGCAGGCAGGACAGTGCGGGATGTCTTCTGGGCACGCAGCATGCTGCTTCCCATGCCCGGGACAAACCGCGAGCAGGTGCCTGGCTTGCGCTTCCATCTGCCGAGACTTGGAGCTGGCCAGCGCGCACCTTCCCGCTGTGTGTGCTGCTGTCCGCAAACAGCCTCCAAACAAAGCAGGGCGCTAAGGCAAGAGAAGTAAGTGCCCCAGGAGGGAATCTGCCTGCGAGGGAAGCTGTGCAGCACATCCCTTGTTCCGCTCGACACTTCCCTGACTCTTAGGCAAAGCCCATCTCAGCTTGCTTGTAGGCATGCCTCCGTGCTCAGAAGCAGCCCCGTGGCAGGCAGGACAGTGCGGGATGTCTTCTGGGCACGCAGCATGCTGCTTCCCATGCCCGGGACAAACCGCGAGCAGGTGCCTGGCTTGCGCTTCCATCTGCCGAGACTTGGAGCTGGCCAGCGCGCACCTTCCCGCTGTGTGTGCTGCTGTCCGCAAACAGCCTCCAAACAAAGCAGGGCACTAAGGCAAGAGAAGTAAGCGCCCCAGGAGGGAATCTGCCTGCGAGGGAAGCTGTGCAGCACATCCCTTGTTCCGCTCGACACTTCCCTGACTCTTAGGCAAAGCCCATCTCAGCTGGCTTGTAGGCGTGCCTCCGTGCTCAGAAGCAGCCCCGTGGCAGGCAGGACAGTGCGGGATGTCTTCTGGGAACGCAGCATGCTGCTTCCCATGCCCGGGACAAACCGCGAGCAGGTGCCTGGCTTGCGCTTCCATCTGCCGAGACTTGGAGCTGGCCAGCGCGCACCTTCCCGCTGTGTGTGCTGCTGTCCGCAAACAGTCTCCAAACAAAGCAGGGCACTAAGGCAAGAGAAGTAAGCGCCCCAGGAGGGAATCTGCCTGCGAGGGAACCTGTGCAGCACATCCCTTGTTCAGCTCGACACTTCCCTGACTCTTAGGCAAAGCCCATCTCAGCTGGCTTGTAGGCGTGCCTCCGTGCTCAGAAACAGCCCCGTGGCAGGCAGGACAGTGCGAGAAGTACTCTGGGCACACAGCATGCTGCTTCCCATGCCCGGGACAAACCGCGAGCAGGTGCCTGGCTTGCGCTTCCATCTGCCGAGACTTGGAGCTGGCCAGCGCGCACCTTCCCGCTGTGTGTGCTGCTGTCCGCAAACAGCCTCCAAACAAAGCAGGGCGCTAAGGCAAGAGAAGTAAGCGCCCCAGGAGGGAATCTGCCTGCGAGGGAACCTGTGCAGCACATCCCTTGTTCCGCTCGACACTTCCCTGACTCTTAGGCAAAGCCCATCTCAGCTGGCTTGTAGGCATGCCTCCGTGCTCAGAAGCAGCCCCGTGGCAGGCAGGACAGTGCGGGATGTCTTCTGGGCACGCAGCATGCTGCTTCCCATGCCCGGGACAAACCGCGAGCAGGTGCCTGGCTTGCGCTTCCATCTGCCGAGACTTGGAGCTGGCCAGCGCGCACCTTCCCGCTGTGTGTGCTGCTGTCCGCAAACAGTCTCCAAACAAAGCAGGGCACTAAGGCAAGAGAAGTAAGCGCCCCAGGAGGGAATCTGCCTGCGAGGGAAGCTGTGCAGCACATCCCTTGTTCCGCTCGACACTTCCCTGACTCTTAGGCAAAGCCCATCTCAGCTGGCTTGTAGGCGTGCCTCCGTGCTCAGAAGCAGCCCCGTGGCAGGCAGGACAGTGCGGGATGTCTTCTGGGCACGCAGCATGCTGCTTCCCATGCCCGGGACAAACCGCGAGCAGGTGCCTGGCTTGCGCTTCCATCTGCCGAGACTTGGAGCTGGCCAGCGCGCACCTTCCCGCTGTGTGTGCTGCTGTCCGCAAACAGCCTCCAAACAAAGCAGGGCACTAAGGCAAGAGAAGTAAGCGCTCCAGGAGGGAATCTGCCTGCGAGGGAAGCTGTGCAGCACATCCCTTGTTCCGCTCGACACTTCCCTGACTCTTAGGCAAAGCCCATCTCAGCTGGCTTGTAGGCGTGCCTCCGTGCTCAGAAGCAGCCCCGTGGCAGGCAGGACAGTGCGGGATGTCTTCTGGGCACGCAGCATGCTGCTTCCCATGCCCAGGACAAACCGCGAGCAGGTGCCTGGCTTGCGCTTCCATCTGCCGAGACTTGGAGCTGGCCAGCGCGCACCTTCCCGCTGTGTGTGCTACTGTCCGCAAACAGCCTCCAAACAAAGCAGGGCACTAAGGCAAGAGAAGTAAGCGCCCCAGGAGGGAATCTGCCTGCGAGGGAAGCTGTGCAGCACATCCCTTGTTCCGCTCGACACTTCCCTGACTCTTAGGCAAAGCCCATCTCAGCTGGCTTGTAGGCGTGCCTCCGTGCTCAGAAGCAGCCCCGTGGCAGGCAGGACAGTGCGGGATGTCTTCTGGGAACGCAGCATGCTGCTTCCTATGCCCAGGACAAACCGCGAGCAGATGCCTGGCTTGCGCTTCCATCTGCCGAGACTTGGAGCTGGCCAGCGCGCACCTTCCCGCTGTGTGTGCTGCTGTCCGCAAACAGCCTCCAAACAAAGCAGGGCACTAAGGCAAGAGAAGTAAGCGCCCCAGGAGGGAATCTGCCTGCGAGGGAACCTGTGCAGCACATCCCTTGTTCCGCTCGACACTTCCCTGACTCTTAGGCAAAGCCCATCTCAGCTGGCTTGTAGGCATGCCTCCGTGCTCAGAAGCAGCCCCGTGGCAGGCAGGACAGTGCGGGATGTCTTCTGGGCACGCAGCATGCTGCTTCCCATGCCCGGGACAAACCGCGAGCAGGTGCCTGGCTTGCGCTTCCATCTGCCGAGACTTGGAGCTGGCCAGCGCGCACCTTCCCGCTGTGTGTGCTGCTGTCCGCAAACAGCCTCCAAACAAAGCAGGGCACTAAGGCAAGAGAAGTAAGCGCCCCAGGAGGGAATCTGCCTGCGAGGGAAGCTGTGCAGCACATCCCTTGTTCCGCTCGACACTTCCCTGACTCTTAGGCAAAGCCCATCTCAGCTGGCTTGTAGGCATGCCTCCGTGCTCAGAAGCAGCCCCGTGGCAGGCAGGACAGTGCGGGATGTCTTCTGGGAACGCAGCATGCTGCTTCCCATGCCCGGGACAAACCGCGAGCAGGTGCCTGGCTTGCGCTTCCATCTGCCGAGACTTGGAGCTGGCCAGCGCGCACCTTCCCGCTGTGTGTGCTGCTGTCCGCAAACAGCCTCCAAACAAAGCAGGGCGCTAAGGCAAGAGAAGTAAGCGCCCCAGGAGGGAATCTGCCTGCGAGGGAAGCTGTGCAGCACATCCCTTGTTCCGCTCGACACTTCCCTGACTCTTAGGCAAAGCCCATCTCAGCTGGCTTGTAGGCATGCCTCCGTGCTCAGAAGCAGCCCCGTGGCAGGCAGGACAGTGCGGGATGTCTTCTGGGCACGCAGCATGCTGCTTCCCATGCCCGGGACAAACCGCGAGCAGGTGCCTGGCTTGCGCTTCCATCTGCCGAGACTTGGAGCTGGCCAGCGCGCACCTTCCCGCTGTGTGTGCTGCTGTCCGCAAACAGCCTCCAAACAAAGCAGGGCACTAAGGCAAGAGAAGTAAGCGCCCCAGGAGGGAATCTGCCTGCGAGGGAACCTGTGCAGCACATCCCTTGTTCCGCTCGACACTTCCCTGACTCTTAGGCAAAGCCCATCTCAGCTGGCTTGTAGGCGTGCCTCCGTGCTCAGAAGCAGCCCCGTGGCAGGCAGGACAGTGCGAGAAGTACTCTGGGCACACAGCATGCTGCTTCCCATGCCCGGGACAAACCGCGAGCAGGTGCCTGGCTTGTGCTTCCATCTGCCGAGACTTGGAGCTGGCCAGCGCGCACCTTCCCGCTGTGTGTGCTGCTGTCCGCAAACAGCCTCCAAACAAAGCAGGGCACTAAGGCAAGAGAAGTAAGCGCCCCAGGAGGGAATCTGCCTGCGAGGGAACCTGTGCAGCACATCCCTTGTTCCGCTCGACACTTCCCTGACTCTTAGGCAAAGCCCATCTCAGCTGGCTTGTAGGCATGCCTCCGTGCTCAGAAGCAGCCCCGTGGCAGGCAGGACAGTGCGGGATGTCTTCTGGGCACGCAGCATGCTGCTTCCCATGCCCGGGACAAACCGCGAGCAGGTGCCTGGCTTGCGCTTCCATCTGCCGAGACTTGGAGCTGGCCAGCGCGCACCTTCCCGCTGTGTGTGCTGCTGTCCGCAAAGAGCCTCCAAACAAAGCAGGGTGCTAAGGCAAGAGAAGTAAGCGCCCCAGGAGGGAATCTGCCTGCGAGGGAACCTGTGCAGCACATCCCTTGTTCCGCTCGACACTTCCCTGACTCTTAGGCAAAGCCCATCTCAGCTGGCTTGTAGGCGTGCCTCCGTGCTCAGAAGCAGCCCCGTGGCAGGCAGGACAGTGCGAGAAGTACTCTGGGCACACAGCATGCTGCTTCCCATGCCCGGGACAAACCGCGAGCAGGTGCCTGGCTTGCGCTTCCATCTGCCGAGACTTGGAGCTGGCCAGCGCGCACCTTCCCGCTGTGTGTGCTGCTGTCCGCAAACAGCCTCCAAACAAAGCAGGGCGCTAAGGCAAGAGAAGTAAGCGCCCCAGGAGGGAATCTGCCTGCGAGGGAAGCTGTGCAGCACATCCCTTGTTCCGCTCGACACTTCCCTGACTCTTAGGCAAAGCCCATCTCAGCTTGCTTGTAGGCATGCCTCCGTGCTCAGAAGCAGCCCCGTGGCAGGCAGGACAGTGCGGGATGTCTTCTGGGCACGCAGCATGCTGCTTCCCATGCCCGGGACAAACCGCGAGCAGGTGCCTGGCTTGCGCTTCCATCTGCCGAGACTTGGAGCTGGCCAGCGCGCACCTTCCCGCTGTGTGTGCTGCTGTCCGCAAACAGCCTCCAAACAAAGCAGGGCACTAAGGCAAGAGAAGTAAGCGCCCCAGGAGGGAATCTGCCTGCGAGGGAACCTGTGCAGCACATCCCTTGTTCCGCTCGACACTTCCCTGACTCTTAGGCAAAGCCCATCTCAGCTGGCTTGTAGGCATGCCTCCGTGCTCAGAAGCAGCCCCGTGGCAGGCAGGACAGTGCGGGATGTCTTCTGGGCACGCAGCATGCTGCTTCCCATGCCCGGGACAAACTGCGAGCAGGTGCCTGGCTTGCGCTTCCATCTGCCGAGACTTGGAGCTGGCCAGCGCGCACCTTCCCGCTGTGTGTGCTGCTGTCCGCAAACAGCCTCCAAACAAAGCAGGGCACTAAGGCAAGAGAAGTAAGCGCCCCAGGAGGGAATCTGCCTGCGAGGGAAGCTGTGCAGCACATCCCTTGTTCCGCTCGACACTTCCCTGACTCTTAGGCAAAGCCCATCTCAGCTGGCTTGTAGGCGTGCCTCCGTGCTCAGAAGCAGCCCCGTGGCAGGCAGGACAGTGCGGGATGTCTTCTGGGCACGCAGCATGCTGCTTCCCATGCCCGGGACAAACCGCGAGCAGGTGCCTGGCTTGCGCTTCCATCTGCCGAGACTTGGAGCTGGCCAGCGCGCACCTTCCCGCTGTGTGTGCTGCTGTCCGCAAACAGCCTCCAAACAAAGCAGGGCACTAAGGCAAGAGAAGTAAGCGCCCCAGGAGGGAATCTGCCTGCGAGGGAAGCTGTGCAGCACATCCCTTGTTCCGCTCGACACTTCCCTGACTCTTAGGCAAAGCCCATCTCAGCTGGCTTGTAGGCATGCCTCCGTGCTCAGAAGCAGCCCCGTGGCAGGCAGGACAGTGCGGGATGTCTTCTGGGCACGCAGCATGCTGCTTCCCATGCCCGGGACAAACCGCGAGCAGGTGCCTGGCTTGCGCTTCCATCTGCCGAGACTTGGAGCTGGCCAGCGCGCACCTTCCCGCTGTGTGTGCTGCTGTCCGCAAACAGCCTCCAAACAAAGCAGGGCGCTAAGGCAAGAGAAGTAAGTGCCCCAGGAGGGAATCTGCCTGCGAGGGAAGCTGTGCAGCACATCCCTTGTTCCGCTCGACACTTCCCTGACTCTTAGGCAAAGCCCATCTCAGCTTGCTTGTAGGCATGCCTCCGTGCTCAGAAGCAGCCCCGTGGCAGGCAGGACAGTGCGGGATGTCTTCTGGGCACGCAGCATGCTGCTTCCCATGCCCGGGACAAACCGCGAGCAGGTGCCTGGCTTGCGCTTCCATCTGCCGAGACTTGGAGCTGGCCAGCGCGCACCTTCCCGCTGTGTGTGCTGCTGTCCGCAAACAGCCTCCAAACAAAGCAGGGCACTAAGGCAAGAGAAGTAAGCGCCCCAGGAGGGAATCTGCCTGCGAGGGAAGCTGTGCAGCACATCCCTTGTTCCGCTCGACACTTCCCTGACTCTTAGGCAAAGCCCATCTCAGCTGGCTTGTAGGCGTGCCTCCGTGCTCAGAAGCAGCCCCGTGGCAGGCAGGACAGTGCGGGATGTCTTCTGGGAACGCAGCATGCTGCTTCCCATGCCCGGGACAAACCGCGAGCAGGTGCCTGGCTTGCGCTTCCATCTGCCGAGACTTGGAGCTGGCCAGCGCGCACCTTCCCGCTGTGTGTGCTGCTGTCCGCAAACAGTCTCCAAACAAAGCAGGGCACTAAGGCAAGAGAAGTAAGCGCCCCAGGAGGGAATCTGCCTGCGAGGGAACCTGTGCAGCACATCCCTTGTTCAGCTCGACACTTCCCTGACTCTTAGGCAAAGCCCATCTCAGCTGGCTTGTAGGCGTGCCTCCGTGCTCAGAAACAGCCCCGTGGCAGGCAGGACAGTGCGAGAAGTACTCTGGGCACACAGCATGCTGCTTCCCATGCCCGGGACAAACCGCGAGCAGGTGCCTGGCTTGCGCTTCCATCTGCCGAGACTTGGAGCTGGCCAGCGCGCACCTTCCCGCTGTGTGTGCTGCTGTCCGCAAACAGCCTCCAAACAAAGCAGGGCGCTAAGGCAAGAGAAGTAAGCGCCCCAGGAGGGAATCTGCCTGCGAGGGAACCTGTGCAGCACATCCCTTGTTCCGCTCGACACTTCCCTGACTCTTAGGCAAAGCCCATCTCAGCTGGCTTGTAGGCATGCCTCCGTGCTCAGAAGCAGCCCCGTGGCAGGCAGGACAGTGCGGGATGTCTTCTGGGCACGCAGCATGCTGCTTCCCATGCCCGGGACAAACCGCGAGCAGGTGCCTGGCTTGCGCTTCCATCTGCCGAGACTTGGAGCTGGCCAGCGCGCACCTTCCCGCTGTGTGTGCTGCTGTCCGCAAACAGTCTCCAAACAAAGCAGGGCACTAAGGCAAGAGAAGTAAGCGCCCCAGGAGGGAATCTGCCTGCGAGGGAAGCTGTGCAGCACATCCCTTGTTCCGCTCGACACTTCCCTGACTCTTAGGCAAAGCCCATCTCAGCTGGCTTGTAGGCGTGCCTCCGTGCTCAGAAGCAGCCCCGTGGCAGGCAGGACAGTGCGGGATGTCTTCTGGGCACGCAGCATGCTGCTTCCCATGCCCGGGACAAACCGCGAGCAGGTGCCTGGCTTGCGCTTCCATCTGCCGAGACTTGGAGCTGGCCAGCGCGCACCTTCCCGCTGTGTGTGCTGCTGTCCGCAAACAGCCTCCAAACAAAGCAGGGCACTAAGGCAAGAGAAGTAAGCGCCCCAGGAGGGAATCTGCCTGCGAGGGAACCTGTGCAGCACATCCCTTGTTCCGCTCGACACTTCCCTGACTCTTAGGCAAAGCCCATCTCAGCTGGCTTGTAGGCATGCCTCCGTGCTCAGAAGCAGCCCCGTGGCAGGCAGGACAGTGCGGGATGTCTTCTGGGCACGCAGCATGCTGCTTCCCATGCCCGGGACAAACCGCGAGCAGGTGCCTGGCTTGCGCTTCCATCTGCCGAGACTTGGAGCTGGCCAGCGCGCACCTTCCCGCTGTGTGTGCTGCTGTCCGCAAACAGCCTCCAAACAAAGCAGGGCACTAAGGCAAGAGAAGTAAGCGCCCCAGGAGGGAATCTGCCTGCGAGGGAAGCTGTGCAGCACATCCCTTGTTCCGCTCGACACTTCCCTGACTCTTAGGCAAAGCCCATCTCAGCTGGCTTGTAGGCATGCCTCCGTGCTCAGAAGCAGCCCCGTGGCAGGCAGGACAGTGCGGGATGTCTTCTGGGAACGCAGCATGCTGCTTCCCATGCCCGGGACAAACCGCGAGCAGGTGCCTGGCTTGCGCTTCCATCTGCCGAGACTTGGAGCTGGCCAGCGCGCACCTTCCCGCTGTGTGTGCTGCTGTCCGCAAACAGCCTCCAAACAAAGCAGGGCACTAAGGCAAGAGAAGTAAGCGCCCCAGGAGGGAATCTGCCTGCGAGGGAACCTGTGCAGCACATCCCTTGTTCCGCTCGACACTTCCCTGACTCTTAGGCAAAGCCCATCTCAGCTGGCTTGTAGGCGTGCCTCCGTGCTCAGAAGCAGCCCCGTGGCAGGCAGGACAGTGCGAGAAGTACTCTGGGCACACAGCATGCTGCTTCCCATGCCCGGGACAAACCGCGAGCAGGTGCCTGGCTTGCGCTTCCATCTGCCGAGACTTGGAGCTGGCCAGCGCGCACCTTCCCGCTGTGTGTGCTGCTGTCCGCAAACAGCCTCCAAACAAAGCAGGGCACTAAGGCAAGAGAAGTAAGCGCCCCAGGAGGGAATCTGCCTGCGAGGGAAGCTGTGCAGCACATCCCTTGTTCCGCTCGACACTTCCCTGACTCTTAGGCAAAGCCCATCTCAGCTGGCTTGTAGGCATGCCTCCGTGCTCAGAAGCAGCCCCGTGGCAGGCAGGACAGTGCGGGATGTCTTCTGGGCACGCAGCATGCTGCTTCCCATGCCCGGGACAAACCGCGAGCAGGTGCCTGGCTTGCGCTTCCATCTGCCGAGACTTGGAGATGGCCAGCGCGCACCTTCCCGCTGTGTGTGCTGCTGTCCGCAAACAGCCTCCAAACAAAGCAGGGCACTAAGGCAAGAGAAGTAAGCGCCCCAGGAGGGAATCTGCCTGCGAGGGAAGCTGTGCAGCACATCCCTTGTTCCGCTCGACACTTCCCTGACTCTTAGGCAAAGCCCATCTCAGCTGGCTTGTAGGCATGCCTCCGTGCTCAGAAGCAGCCCCGTGGCAGGCAGGACAGTGCGGGATGTCTTCTGGGCACGCAGCATGCTGCTTCCCATGCCCGGGACAAACCGCGAGCAGGTGCCTGGCTTGCGCTTCCATCTGCCGAGACTTGGAGCTGGCCAGCGCGCACCTTCCCGCTGTGTGTGCTGCTGTCCGCAAACAGCCTCCAAACAAAGCAGGGTGCTAAGGCAAGAGAAGTAAGCGCCCCAGGAGGGAATCTGCCTGCGAGGGAACCTGTGCAGCACATCCCTTGTTCCGCTCGACACTTCCCTGACTCTTAGGCAAAGCCCATCTCAGCTGGCTTGTAGGCGTGCCTCCGTGCTCAGAAGCAGCCCCGTGGCAGGCAGGACAGTGCGAGAAGTACTCTGGGCACACAGCATGCTGCTTCCCATGCCCGGGACAAACCGCGAGCAGGTGCCTGGCTTGCGCTTCCATCTGCCGAGACTTGGAGCTGGCCAGCGCGCACCTTCCCGCTGTGTGTGCTGCTGTCCGCAAACAGCCTCCAAACAAAGCAGGGCGCTAAGGCAAGAGAAGTAAGCGCCCCAGGAGGGAATCTGCCTGCGAGGGAAGCTGTGCAGCACATCCCTTGTTCCGCTCGACACTTCCCTGACTCTTAGGCAAAGCCCATCTCAGCTTGCTTGTAGGCATGCCTCCGTGCTCAGAAGCAGCCCCGTGGCAGGCAGGACAGTGCGGGATGTCTTCTGGGCACGCAGCATGCTGCTTCCCATGCCCGGGACAAACCGCGAGCAGGTGCCTGGCTTGCGCTTCCATCTGCCGAGACTTGGAGCTGGCCAGCGCGCACCTTCCCGCTGTGTGTGCTGCTGTCCGCAAACAGCCTCCAAACAAAGCAGGGCACTAAGGCAAGAGAAGTAAGCGCTCCAGGAGGGAATCTGCCTGCGAGGGAACCTGTGCAGCACATCCCTTGTTCCGCTCGACACTTCCCTGACTCTTAGGCAAAGCCCATCTCAGCTGGCTTGTAGGCGTGCCTCCGTGCTCAGAAGCAGCCCCGTGGCAGGCAGGACAGTGCGGGATGTCTTCTGGGCACGCAGCATGCTGCTTCCCATGCCCAGGACAAACCGCGAGCAGGTGCCTGGCTTGCGCTTCCATCTGCCGAGACTTGGAGCTGGCCAGCGCGCACCTTCCCGCTGTGTGTGCTACTGTCCGCAAACAGCCTCCAAACAAAGCAGGGCACTAAGGCAAGAGAAGTAAGCGCCCCAGGAGGGAATCTGCCTGCGAGGGAAGCTGTGCAGCACATCCCTTGTTCCGCTCGACACTTCCCTGACTCTTAGGCAAAGCCCATCTCAGCTGGCTTGTAGGCGTGCCTCCGTGCTCAGAAGCAGCCCCGTGGCAGGCAGGACAGTGCGGGATGTCTTCTGGGAACGCAGCATGCTGCTTCCTATGCCCAGGACAAACCGCGAGCAGATGCCTGGCTTGCGCTTCCATCTGCCGAGACTTGGAGCTGGCCAGCGCGCACCTTCCCGCTGTGTGTGCTGCTGTCCGCAAACAGCCTCCAAACAAAGCAGGGCACTAAGGCAAGAGAAGTAAGCGCCCCAGGAGGGAATCTGCCTGCGAGGGAACCTGTGCAGCACATCCCTTGTTCCGCTCGACACTTCCCTGACTCTTAGGCAAAGCCCATCTCAGCTGGCTTGTAGGCGTGCCTCCGTGCTCAGAAGCAGCCCCGTGGCAGGCAGGACAGTGCGGGATGTCTTCT
Source organism: Rhea pennata (assembly GCF_028389875.1). Lineage (NCBI taxonomy): Eukaryota > Metazoa > Chordata > Aves > Rheiformes > Rheidae > Rhea > Rhea pennata. The sequence continues at coordinate 111,690 of NW_026907610.1, read as the reverse complement.
GGGCACGCAGCATGCTGCTTCCCATGCCCGGGACAAACCGCGAGCAGGTGCCTGGCTTGCGCTTCCATCTGCCGAGACTTGGAGCTGGCCAGCGCGCACCTTCCCGCTGTGTGTGCTGCTGTCCGCAAACAGCCTCCAAACAAAGCAGGGCACTAAGGCAAGAGAAGTAAGCGCCCCAGGAGGGAATCTGCCTGCGAGGGAAGCTGTGCAGCACATCCCTTGTTCCGCTCGCCACTTCCCTGACTCTTAGGCAAAGCCCATCTCAGCTGGCTTGTAGGCATGCCTCCGTGCTCAGAAGCAGCCCCGTGGCAGGCAGGACAGTGCGGGATGTCTTCTGGGCACGCAGCATGCTGCTTCCCATGCCCGGGACAAACCGCGAGCAGGTGCCTGGCTTGCGCTTCCATCTGCCGAGACTTGGAGCTGGCCAGCGCGCACCTTCCCGCTGTGTGTGCTGCTGTCCGCAAACAGCCTCCAAACAAAGCAGGGCGCTAAGGCAAGAGAAGTAAGCGCCCCAGGAGGGAATCTGCCTGCGAGGGAACCTGTGCAGCACATCCCTTGTTCCGCTCGACACTTCCCTGACTCTTAGGCAAAGCCCATCTCAGCTGGCTTGTAGGCATGCCTCCGTGCTCAGAAGCAGCCCCGTGGCAGGCAGGACAGTGCGGGATGTCTTCTGGGCACGCAGCATGCTGCTTCCCATGCCCGGGACAAACCGCGAGCAGGTGCCTGGCTTGCGCTTCCATCTGCCGAGACTTGGAGCTGGCCAGCGCGCACCTTCCCGCTGTGTGTGCTGCTGTCCGCAAACAGCCTCCAAACAAAGCAGGGCACTAAGGCAAGAGAAGTAAGCGCCCCAGGAGGGAATCTGCCTGCGAGGGAACCTGTGCAGCACATCCCTTGTTCCGCTCGACACTTCCCTGACTCTTAGGCAAAGCCCATCTCAGCTGGCTTGTAGGCGTGCCTCCGTGCTCAGAAGCAGCCCCGTGGCAGGCAGGACAGTGCGAGAAGTACTCTGGGCACACAGCATGCTGCTTCCCATGCCCGGGACAAACCGCGAGCAGGTGCCTGGCTTGCGCTTCCATCTGCCGAGACTTGGAGCTGGCCAGCGCGCACCTTCCCGCTGTGTGTGCTGCTGTCCGCAAACAGCCTCCAAACAAAGCAGGGCACTAAGGCAAGAGAAGTAAGCGCCCCAGGAGGGAATCTGCCTGCGAGGGAAGCTGTGCAGCACATCCCTTGTTCCGCTCGACACTTCCCTGACTCTTAGGCAAAGCCCATCTCAGCTGGCTTGTAGGCGTGCCTCCGTGCTCAGAAGCAGCCCCGTGGCAGGCAGGACAGTGCGGGATGTCTTCTGGGCACGCAGCATGCTGCTTCCCATGCCCGGGACAAACCGCGAGCAGGTGCCTGGCTTGCGCTTCCATCTGCCGAGACTTGGAGCTGGCCAGCGCGCACCTTCCCGCTGTGTGTGCTGCTGTCCGCAAACAGCCTCCAAACAAAGCAGGGCACTAAGGCAAGAGAAGTAAGCGCCCCAGGAGGGAATCTGCCTGCGAGGGAAGCTGTGCAGCACATCCCTTGTTCCGCTCGACACTTCCCTGACTCTTAGGCAAAGCCCATCTCAGCTGGCTTGTAGGCATGCCTCCGTGCTCAGAAGCAGCCCCGTGGCAGGCAGGACAGTGCGGGATGTCTTCTGGGCACGCAGCATGCTGCTTCCCATGCCCGGGACAAACCGCGAGCAGGTGCCTGGCTTGCGCTTCCATCTGCCGAGACTTGGAGCTGGCCAGCGCGCACCTTCCCGCTGTGTGTGCTGCTGTCCGCAAACAGCCTCCAAACAAAGCAGGGTGCTAAGGCAAGAGAAGTAAGCGCCCCAGGAGGGAATCTGCCTGCGAGGGAACCTGTGCAGCACATCCCTTGTTCCGCTCGACACTTCCCTGACTCTTAGGCAAAGCCCATCTCAGCTGGCTTGTAGGCGTGCCTCCGTGCTCAGAAGCAGCCCCGTGGCAGGCAGGACAGTGCGAGAAGTACTCTGGGCACACAGCATGCTGCTTCCCATGCCCGGGACAAACCGCGAGCAGGTGCCTGGCTTGCGCTTCCATCTGCCGAGACTTGGAGCTGGCCAGCGCGCACCTTCCCGCTGTGTGTGCTGCTGTCCGCAAACAGCCTCCAAACAAAGCAGGGCGCTAAGGCAAGAGAAGTAAGCGCCCCAGGAGGGAATCTGCCTGCGAGGGAAGCTGTGCAGCACATCCCTTGTTCCGCTCGACACTTCCCTGACTCTTAGGCAAAGCCCATCTCAGCTTGCTTGTAGGCATGCCTCCGTGCTCAGAAGCAGCCCCGTGGCAGGCAGGACAGTGCGGGATGTCTTCTGGGCACGCAGCATGCTGCTTCCCATGCCCGGGACAAACCGCGAGCAGGTGCCTGGCTTGCGCTTCCATCTGCCGAGACTTGGAGCTGGCCAGCGCGCACCTTCCCGCTGTGTGTGCTGCTGTCCGCAAACAGCCTCCAAACAAAGCAGGGCACTAAGGCAAGAGAAGTAAGCGCCCCAGGAGGGAATCTGCCTGCGAGGGAACCTGTGCAGCACATCCCTTGTTCCGCTCGACACTTCCCTGACTCTTAGGCAAAGCCCATCTCAGCTGGCTTGTAGGCGTGCCTCCGTGCTCAGAAGCAGCCCCGTGGCAGGCAGGACAGTGCGGGATGTCTTCTGGGCACGCAGCATGCTGCTTCCCATGCCCGGGACAAACCGCGAGCAGGTGCCTGGCTTGCGCTTCCATCTGCCGAGACTTGGAGCTGGCCAGCGCGCACCTTCCCGCTGTGTGTGCTGCTGTCCGCAAACAGCCTCCAAACAAAGCAGGGCACTAAGGCAAGAGAAGTAAGCGCCCCAGGAGGGAATCTGCCTGCGAGGGAAGCTGTGCAGCACATCCCTTGTTCCGCTCGACACTTCCCTGACTCTTAGGCAAAGCCCATCTCAGCTGGCTTGTAGGCGTGCCTCCGTGCTCAGAAGCAGCCCCGTGGCAGGCAGGACAGTGCGGGATGTCTTCTGGGCACGCAGCATGCTGCTTCCTATGCCCGGGACAAACCGCGAGCAGGTGCCTGGCTTGCGCTTCCATCTGCCGAGACTTGGAGCTGGCCAGCGCGCACCTTCCCGCTGTGTGTGCTGCTGTCCGCAAACAGCCTCCAAACAAAGCAGGGCACTAAGGCAAGAGAAGTAAGCGCCCCAGGAGGGAATCTGCCTGCGAGGGAACCTGTGCAGCACATCCCTTGTTCCGCTCGACACTTCCCTGACTCTTAGGCAAAGCCCATCTCAGCTGGCTTGTAGGCGTGCCTCCGTGCTCAGAAACAGCCCCGTGGCAGGCAGGACAGTGCGAGAAGTACTCTGGGCACACAGCATGCTGCTTCCCATGCCCGGGACAAACCGCGAGCAGGTGCCTGGCTTGCGCTTCCATCTGCCGAGACTTGGAGCTGGCCAGCGCGCACCTTCCCGCTGTGTGTGCTGCTGTCCGCAAACAACCTCCAAACAAAGCAGGGCGCTAAGGCAAGAGAAGTAAGCGCCCCAGGAGGGAATCTGCCTGCGAGGGAAGCTGTGCAGCACATCCCTTGTTCCGCTCGACACTTCCCTGACTCTTAGGCAAAGCCCATCTCAGCTGGCTTGTAGGCATGCCTCCGTGCTCAGAAGCAGCCCCGTGGCAGGCAGGACAGTGCGGGATGTCTTCTGGGCACGCAGCATGCTGCTTCCCATGCCCGGGACAAACCGCGAGCAGGTGCCTGGCTTGCGCTTCCATCTGCCGAGACTTGGAGCTGGCCAGCGCGCACCTTCCCGCTGTGTGTGCTGCTGTCCGCAAACAGTCTCCAAACAAAGCAGGGCACTAAGGCAAGAGAAGTAAGCGCCCCAGGAGGGAATCTGCCTGCGAGGGAAGCTGTGCAGCACATCCCTTGTTCCGCTCGACACTTCCCTGACTCTTAGGCAAAGCCCATCTCAGCTGGCTTGTAGGCGTGCCTCCGTGCTCAGAAGCAGCCCCGTGGCAGGCAGGACAGTGCGGGATGTCTTCTGGGAACGCAGCATGCTGCTTCCCATGCCCGGGACAAACCGCGAGCAGGTGCCTGGCTTGCGCTTCCATCTGCCGAGACTTGGAGCTGGCCAGCGCGCACCTTCCCGCTGTGTGTGCTGCTGTCCGCAAACAGCCTCCAAACAAAGCAGGGCGCTAAGGCAAGAGAAGTAAGCGCTCCAGGAGGGAATCTGCCTGCGAGGGAACCTGTGCAGCACATCCCTTGTTCCGCTCGACACTTCCCTGACTCTTAGGCAAAGCCCATCTCAGCTGGCTTGTAGGCGTGCCTCCGTGCTCAGAAGCAGCCCCGTGGCAGGCAGGACAGTGCGGGATGTCTTCTGGGCACGCAGCATGCTGCTTCCTATGCCCAGGACAAACCGCGAGCAGATGCCTGGCTTGCGCTTCCATCTGCCGAGACTTGGAGCTGGCCAGCGCGCACCTTCCCGCTGTGTGTGCTGCTGTCCGCAAACAGCCTCCAAACAAAGCAGGGCACTAAGGCAAGAGAAGTAAGCGCCCCAGGAGGGAATCTGCCTGCGAGGGAACCTGTGCAGCACATCCCTTGTTCCGCTCGACACTTCCCTGACTCTTAGGCAAAGCCCATCTCAGCTGGCTTGTAGGCGTGCCTCCGTGCTCAGAAGCAGCCCCGTGGCAGGCAGGACAGTGCGGGATGTCTTCTGGGCACGCAGCATGCTGCTTCCCATGCCCGGGACAAACCGCGAGCAGGTGCCTGGCTTGCGCTTCCATCTGCCGAGACTTGGAGCTGGCCAGCGCGCACCTTCCCGCTGTGTGTGCTGCTGTCCGCAAACAGCCTCCAAACAAAGCAGGGCGCTAAGGCAAGAGAAGTAAGCGCCCCAGGAGGGAATCTGCCTGCGAGGGAAGCTGTGCAGCACATCCCTTGTTCCGCTCGACACTTCCCTGACTCTTAGGCAAAGCCCATCTCAGCTGGCTTGTAGGCATGCCTCCGTGCTCAGAAGCAGCCCCGTGGCAGGCAGGACAGTGCGGGATGTCTTCTGGGCACGCAGCATGCTGCTTCCCATGCCCGGGACAAACCGCGAGCAGGTGCCTGGCTTGCGCTTCCATCTGCCGAGACTTGGAGCTGGCCAGCGCGCACCTTCCCGCTGTGTGTGCTGCTGTCCGCAAACAGCCTCCAAACAAAGCAGGGCACTAAGGCAAGAGAAGTAAGCGCCCCAGGAGGGAATCTGCCTGCGAGGGAACCTGTGCAGCACATCCCTTGTTCCGCTCGACACTTCCCTGACTCTTAGGCAAAGCCCATCTCAGCTGGCTTGTAGGCGTGCCTCCGTGCTCAGAAGCAGCCCCGTGGCAGGCAGGACAGTGCGAGAAGTACTCTGGGCACACAGCATGCTGCTTCCCATGCCCGGGACAAACCGCGAGCAGGTGCCTGGCTTGCGCTTCCATCTGCCGAGACTTGGAGCTGGCCAGCGCGCACCTTCCCGCTGTGTGTGCTGCTGTCCGCAAACAGCCTCCAAACAAAGCAGGGTGCTAAGGCAAGAGAAGTAAGCGCCCCAGGAGGGAATCTGCCTGCGAGGGAACCTGTGCAGCACATCCCTTGTTCCGCTCGACACTTCCCTGACTCTTAGGCAAAGCCCATCTCAGCTGGCTTGTAGGCGTGCCTCCGTGCTCAGAAGCAGCCCCGTGGCAGGCAGGACAGTGTGAGAAGTACTCTGGGCACACAGCATGCTGCTTCCCATGCCCGGGACAAACCGCGAGCAGGTGCCTGGCTTGCGCTTCCATCTGCCGAGACTTGGAGCTGGCCAGCGCGCACCTTCCCGCTGTGTGTGCTGCTGTCCGCAAACAGCCTCCAAACAAAGCAGGGCGCTAAGGCAAGAGAAGTAAGCGCCCCAGGAGGGAATCTGCCTGCGAGGGAAGCTGTGCAGCACATCCCTTGTTCCGCTCGACACTTCCCTGACTCTTAGGCAAAGCCCATCTCAGCTTGCTTGTAGGCATGCCTCCGTGCTCAGAAGCAGCCCCGTGGCAGGCAGGACAGTGCGGGATGTCTTCTGGGCACGCAGCATGCTGCTTCCCATGCCCGGGACAAACCGCGAGCAGGTGCCTGGCTTGCGCTTCCATCTGCCGAGACTTGGAGCTGGCCAGCGCGCACCTTCCCGCTGTGTGTGCTGCTGTCCGCAAACAGCCTCCAAACAAAGCAGGGCACTAAGGCAAGAGAAGTAAGCGCCCCAGGAGGGAATCTGCCTGCGAGGGAACCTGTGCAGCACATCCCTTGTTCCGCTCGACACTTCCCTGACTCTTAGGCAAAGCCCATCTCAGCTGGCTTGTAGGCGTGCCTCCGTGCTCAGAAGCAGCCCCGTGGCAGGCAGGACAGTGCGGGATGTCTTCTGGAAACGCAGCATGCTGCTTCCCATGCCCGGGACAAACCGCGAGCAGGTGCCTGGCTTGCGCTTCCATCTGCCGAGACTTGGAGCTGGCCAGCGCGCACCTTCCCGCTGTGTGTGCTGCTGTCCGCAAACAGCCTCCAAACAAAGCAGGGCACTAAGGCAAGAGAAGTAAGCGCCCCAGGAGGGAATCTGCCTGCGAGGGAAGCTGTGCAGCACATCCCTTGTTCCGCTCGACACTTCCCTGACTCTTAGGCAAAGCCCATCTCAGCTGGCTTGTAGGCGTGCCTCCGTGCTCAGAAGCAGCCCCGTGGCAGGCAGGACAGTGCGGGATGTCTTCTGGGCACGCAGCATGCTGCTTCCTATGCCCGGGACAAACCGCGAGCAGGTGCCTGGCTTGCGCTTCCATCTGCCGAGACTTGGAGCTGGCCAGCGCGCACCTTCCCGCTGTGTGTGCTGCTGTCCGCAAACAGCCTCCAAACAAAGCAGGGCACTAAGGCAAGAGAAGTAAGCGCCCCAGGAGGGAATCTGCCTGCGAGGGAACCTGTGCAGCACATCCCTTGTTCCGCTCGACACTTCCCTGACTCTTAGGCAAAGCCCATCTCAGCTGGCTTGTAGGCGTGCCTCCGTGCTCAGAAACAGCCCCGTGGCAGGCAGGACAGTGCGAGAAGTACTCTGGGCACACAGCATGCTGCTTCCCATGCCCGGGACAAACCGCGAGCAGGTGCCTGGCTTGCGCTTCCATCTGCCGAGACTTGGAGCTGGCCAGCGCGCACCTTCCCGCTGTGTGTGCTGCTGTCCGCAAACAACCTCCAAACAAAGCAGGGCGCTAAGGCAAGAGAAGTAAGCGCCCCAGGAGGGAATCTGCCTGCGAGGGAAGCTGTGCAGCACATCCCTTGTTCCGCTCGACACTTCCCTGACTCTTAGGCAAAGCCCATCTCAGCTGGCTTGTAGGCATGCCTCCGTGCTCAGAAGCAGCCCCGTGGCAGGCAGGACAGTGCGGGATGTCTTCTGGGCACGCAGCATGCTGCTTCCCATGCCCGGGACAAACCGCGAGCAGGTGCCTGGCTTGCGCTTCCATCTGCCGAGACTTGGAGCTGGCCAGCGCGCACCTTCCCGCTGTGTGTGCTGCTGTCCGCAAACAGTCTCCAAACAAAGCAGGGCACTAAGGCAAGAGAAGTAAGCGCCCCAGGAGGGAATCTGCCTGCGAGGGAAGCTGTGCAGCACATCCCTTGTTCCGCTCGACACTTCCCTGACTCTTAGGCAAAGCCCATCTCAGCTGGCTTGTAGGCGTGCCTCCGTGCTCAGAAGCAGCCCCGTGGCAGGCAGGACAGTGCGGGATGTCTTCTGGGAACGCAGCATGCTGCTTCCCATGCCCGGGACAAACCGCGAGCAGGTGCCTGGCTTGCGCTTCCATCTGCCGAGACTTGGAGCTGGCCAGCGCGCACCTTCCCGCTGTGTGTGCTGCTGTCCGCAAACAGCCTCCAAACAAAGCAGGGCGCTAAGGCAAGAGAAGTAAGCGCTCCAGGAGGGAATCTGCCTGCGAGGGAACCTGTGCAGCACATCCCTTGTTCCGCTCGACACTTCCCTGACTCTTAGGCAAAGCCCATCTCAGCTGGCTTGTAGGCGTGCCTCCGTGCTCAGAAGCAGCCCCGTGGCAGGCAGGACAGTGCGGGATGTCTTCTGGGCACGCAGCATGCTGCTTCCTATGCCCAGGACAAACCGCGAGCAGATGCCTGGCTTGCGCTTCCATCTGCCGAGACTTGGAGCTGGCCAGCGCGCACCTTCCCGCTGTGTGTGCTGCTGTCCGCAAACAGCCTCCAAACAAAGCAGGGCACTAAGGCAAGAGAAGTAAGCGCCCCAGGAGGGAATCTGCCTGCGAGGGAACCTGTGCAGCACATCCCTTGTTCCGCTCGACACTTCCCTGACTCTTAGGCAAAGCCCATCTCAGCTGGCTTGTAGGCGTGCCTCCGTGCTCAGAAGCAGCCCCGTGGCAGGCAGGACAGTGCGGGATGTCTTCTGGGCACGCAGCATGCTGCTTCCCATGCCCGGGACAAACCGCGAGCAGGTGCCTGGCTTGCGCTTCCATCTGCCGAGACTTGGAGCTGGCCAGCGCGCACCTTCCCGCTGTGTGTGCTGCTGTCCGCAAACAGCCTCCAAACAAAGCAGGGCGCTAAGGCAAGAGAAGTAAGCGCCCCAGGAGGGAATCTGCCTGCGAGGGAACCTGTGCAGCACATCCCTTGTTCCGCTCGACACTTCCCTGACTCTTAGGCAAAGCCCATCTCAGCTGGCTTGTAGGCATGCCTCCGTGCTCAGAAGCAGCCCCGTGGCAGGCAGGACAGTGCGGGATGTCTTCTGGGCACGCAGCATGCTGCTTCCCATGCCCGGGACAAACCGCGAGCAGGTGCCTGGCTTGCGCTTCCATCTGCCGAGACTTGGAGCTGGCCAGCGCGCACCTTCCCGCTGTGTGTGCTGCTGTCCGCAAACAGCCTCCAAACAAAGCAGGGCACTAAGGCAAGAGAAGTAAGCGCCCCAGGAGGGAATCTGCCTGCGAGGGAACCTGTGCAGCACATCCCTTGTTCCGCTCGACACTTCCCTGACTCTTAGGCAAAGCCCATCTCAGCTGGCTTGTAGGCGTGCCTCCGTGCTCAGAAGCAGCCCCGTGGCAGGCAGGACAGTGCGAGAAGTACTCTGGGCACACAGCATGCTGCTTCCCATGCCCGGGACAAACCGCGAGCAGGTGCCTGGCTTGCGCTTCCATCTGCCGAGACTTGGAGCTGGCCAGCGCGCACCTTCCCGCTGTGTGTGCTGCTGTCCGCAAACAGCCTCCAAACAAAGCAGGGCACTAAGGCAAGAGAAGTAAGCGCCCCAGGAGGGAATCTGCCTGCGAGGGAACCTGTGCAGCACATCCCTTGTTCCGCTCGACACTTCCCTGACTCTTAGGCAAAGCCCATCTCAGCTGGCTTGTAGGCGTGCCTCCGTGCTCAGAAGCAGCCCCGTGGCAGGCAGGACAGTGCGGGATGTCTTCTGGGCACGCAGCATGCTGCTTCCCATGCCCGGGACAAACCGCGAGCAGGTGCCTGGCTTGCGCTTCCATCTGCCGAGACTTGGAGCTGGCCAGCGCGCACCTTCCCGCTGTGTGTGCTGCTGTCCGCAAACAGCCTCCAAACAAAGCAGGGCACTAAGGCAAGAGAAGTAAGCGCCCCAGGAGGGAATCTGCCTGCGAGGGAACCTGTGCAGCACATCCCTTGTTCCGCTCGACACTTCCCTGACTCTTAGGCAAAGCCCATCTCAGCTGGCTTGTAGGCATGCCTCCGTGCTCAGAAGCAGCCCCGTGGCAGGCAGGACAGTGCGGGATGTCTTCTGGGCACGCAGCATGCTGCTTCCCATGCCCGGGACAAACCGCGAGCAGGTGCCTGGCTTGCGCTTCCATCTGCCGAGACTTGGAGCTGGCCAGCGTGCACCTTCCCGCTGTGTGTGCTGCTGTCCGCAAACAGCCTCCAAACAAAGCAGGGCACTAAGGCAAGAGAAGTAAGCGCCCCAGGAGGGAATCTGCCTGCGAGGGAACCTGTGCAGCACATCCCTTGTTCCGCTCGACACTTCCCTGACTCTTAGGCAAAGCCCATCTCAGCTGGCTTGTAGGCGTGCCTCCGTGCTCAGAAGCAGCCCCGTGGCAGGCAGGACAGTGCGAGAAGTACTCTGGGCACACAGCATGCTGCTTCCCATGCCCGGGACAAACCGCGAGCAGGTGCCTGGCTTGCGCTTCCATCTGCCGAGACTTGGAGCTGGCCAGCGCGCACCTTCCCGCTGTGTGTGCTGCTGTCCGCAAACAGCCTCCAAACAAAGCAGGGCACTAAGGCAAGAGAAGTAAGCGCCCCAGGAGGGAATCTGCCTGCGAGGGAAGCTGTGCAGCACATCCCTTGTTCCGCTCGACACTTCCCTGACTCTTAGGCAAAGCCCATCTCAGCTGGCTTGTAGGCGTGCCTCCGTGCTCAGAAGCAGCCCCGTGGCAGGCAGGACAGTGCGGGATGTCTTCTGGGCACGCAGCATGCTGCTTCCTATGCCCGGGACAAACCGCGAGCAGGTGCCTGGCTTGCGCTTCCATCTGCCGAGACTTGGAGCTGGCCAGCGCGCACCTTCCCGCTGTGTGTGCTGCTGTCCGCAACCAGCCTCCAAACAAAGCAGGGCACTAAGGCAAGAGAAGTAAGCGCCCCAGGAGGGAATCTGCCTGCGAGGGAACCTGTGCAGCACATCCCTTGTTCCGCTCGACACTTCCCTGACTCTTAGGCAAAGCCCATCTCAGCTGGCTTGTAGGCGTGCCTCCGTGCTCAGAAACAGCCCCGTGGCAGGCAGGACAGTGCGAGAAGTACTCTGGGCACACAGCATGCTCCTTCCCATGCCCGGGACAAACCGCGAGCAGGTGCCTGGCTTGCGCTTCCATCTGCCGAGACTTGGAGCTGGCCAGCGCGCACCTTCCCGCTGTGTGTGCTGCTGTCCGCAAACAGCCTCCAAACAAAGCAGGGCGCTAAGGCAAGAGAAGTAAGCGCCCCAGGAGGGAATCTGCCTGCGAGGGAAGCTGTGCAGCACATCCCTTGTTCCGCTCGACACTTCCCTGACTCTTAGGCAAAGCCCATCTCAGATGGCTTGTAGGCATGCCTCCGTGCTCAGAAGCAGCCCCGTGGCAGGCAGGACAGTGTGGGATGTCTTCTGGGCACGCAGCATGCTGCTTCCCATGTCCGGGACAAACCGCGAGCAGGTGCCTGGCTTGCGCTTCCATCTGCCGAGACTTGGAGCTGGCCAGCGCGCACCTTCCCGCTGTGTGTGCTGCTGTCCGCAAACAGTCTCCAAACAAAGCAGGGCACTAAGGCAAGAGAAGTAAGCGCCCCAGGAGGGAATCTGCCTGCGAGGGAAGCTGTGCAGCACATCCCTTGTTCCGCTCGACACTTCCCTGACTCTTAGGCAAAGCCCATCTCAGCTGGCTTGTAGGCGTGCCTCCGTGCTCAGAAGCAGCCCCGTGGCAGGCAGGACAGTGCGGGATGTCTTCTGGGAACGCAGCATGCTGCTTCCCATGCCCGGGACAAACCGCGAGCAGGTGCCTGGCTTGCGCTTCCATCTGCCGAGACTTGGAGCTGGCCAGCGCGCACCTTCCCGCTGTGTGTGCTGCTGTCCGCAAACAGCCTCCAAACAAAGCAGGGCACTAAGGCAAGAGAAGTAAGCGCTCCAGGAGGGAATCTGCCTGCGAGGGAAGCTGTGCAGCACATCCCTTGTTCCGCTCGACACTTCCCTGACTCTTAGGCAAAGCCCATCTCAGCTGGCTTGTAGGCGTGCCTCCGTGCTCAGAAGCAGCCCCGTGGCAGGCAGGACAGTGCGGGATGTCTTCTGGGCACGCAGCATGCTGCTTCCCATGCCCAGGACAAACCGCGAGCAGGTGCCTGGCTTGCGCTTCCATCTGCCGAGACTTGGAGCTGGCCAGCGCGCACCTTCCCGCTGTGTGTGCTACTGTCCGCAAACAGCCTCCAAACAAAGCAGGGCACTAAGGCAAGAGAAGTAAGCGCCCCAGGAGGGAATCTGCCTGCGAGGGAACCTGTGCAGCACATCCCTTGTTCCGCTCGACACTTCCCTGACTCTTAGGCAAAGCCCATCTCAGCTGGCTTGTAGGCGTGCCTCCGTGCTCAGAAGCAGCCCCGTGGCAGGCAGGACAGTGCGGGATGTCTTCTGGGCACGCAGCATGCTGCTTCCCATGCCCGGGACAAACCGCGAGCAGGTGCCTGGCTTGCGCTTCCATCTGCCGAGACTTGGAGCTGGCCAGCGCGCACCTTCCCGCTGTGTGTGCTGCTGTCCGCAAACAGCCTCCAAACAAAGCAGGGCACTAAGGCAAGAGAAGTAAGCGCCCCAGGAGGGAATCTGCCTGCGAGGGAACCTGTGCAGCACATCCCTTGTTCCGCTCGACACTTCCCTGACTCTTAGGCAAAGCCCATGTCAGCTGGCTTGTAGGCGTGCCTCCGTGCTCAGAAGCAGCCCCGTGGCAGGCAGGACAGTGCGGGATGTCTTCTGGGCACGCAGCATGCTGCTTCCCATGCCCGGGACAAACCGCGAGCAGGTGCCTGGCTTGCGCTTCCATCTGCCGAGACTTGGAGCTGGCCAGCGCGCACCTTCCCGCTGTGTGTGCTGCTGTCCGCAAACAGCCTCCAAACAAAGCAGGGCACTAAGGCAAGAGAAGTAAGCGCCCCAGGAGGGAATCTGCCTGCGAGGGAACCTGTGCAGCACATCCCTTGTTCCGCTCGACACTTCCCTGACTCTTAGGCAAAGCCCATCTCAGCTGGCTTGTAGGCGTGCCTCCGTGCTCAGAAGCAGCCCCGTGGCAGGCAGGACAGTGCGAGAAGTACTCTGGGCACACAGCATGCTGCTTCCCATGCCCGGGACAAACCGCGAGCAGGTGCCTGGCTTGCGCTTCCATCTGCCGAGACTTGGAGCTGGCCAGCGCGCACCTTCCCGCTGTGTGTGCTGCTGTCCGCAAACAGCCTCCAAACAAAGCAGGGCACTAAGGCAAGAGAAGTAAGCGCCCCAGGAGGGAATCTGCCTGCGAGGGAAGCTGTGCAGCACATCCCTTGTTCCGCTCGACACTTCCCTGACTCTTAGGCAAAGCCCATCTCAGCTGGCTTGTAGGCGTGCCTCCGTGCTCAGAAGCAGCCCCGTGGCAGGCAGGACAGTGCGGTATGTCTTCTGGGCACGCAGCATGCTGCTTCCTATGCCCGGGACAAACCGCGAGCAGGTGCCTGGCTTGCGCTTCCATCTGCTGAGACTTGGAGCTGGCCAGCGCGCACCTTCCCGCTGTGTGTGCTGCTGTCCGCAACCAGCCTCCAAACAAAGCAGGGCACTAAGGCAAGAGAAGTAAGCGCCCCAGGAGGGAATCTGCCTGCGAGGGAACCTGTGCAGCACATCCCTTGTTCCGCTCGACACTTCCCTGACTCTTAGGCAAAGCCCATCTCAGCTGGCTTGTAGGCATGCCTCCGTGCTCAGAAGCAGCCCCGTGGCAGGCAGGACAGTGCGGGATGTCTTCTGGGCACGCAGCATGCTGCTTCCCATGCCCGGGACAAACCGCGAGCAGGTGCCTGGCTTGCGCTTCCATCTGCCGAGACTTGGAGCTGGCCAGCGCGCACCTTCCCGCTGTGTGTGCTGCTGTCCGCAAACAGCCTCCAAACAAAGCAGGGCACTAAGGCAAGAGAAGTAAGCGCCCCAGGAGGGAATCTGCCTGCGAGGGAACCTGTGCAGCACATCCCTTGTTCCGCTCGACACTTCCCTGACTCTTAGGCAAAGCCCATCTCAGCTGGCTTGTAGGCGTGCCTCCGTGCTCAGAAGCAGCCCCGTGGCAGGCAGGACAGTGCGGGATGTCTTCTGGGCACGCAGCATGCTGCTTCCCATGCCCGGGACAAACCGCGAGCAGGTGCCTGGCTTGCGCTTCCATCTGCCGAGACTTGGAGCTGGCCAGCGCGCACCTTCCCGCTGTGTGTGCTGCTGTCCGCAAACAGTCTCCAAACAAAGCAGGGCACTAAGGCAAGAGAAGTAAGCGCCCCAGGAGGGAATCTGCCTGCGAGGGAACCTGTGCAGCACATCCCTTGTTCCGCTCGACACTTCCCTGACTCTTAGGCAAAGCCCATCTCAGCTGGCTTGTAGGCGTGCCTCCGTGCTCAGAAGCAGCCCCGTGGCAGGCAGGACAGTGCGGGATGTCTTCTGGGCACGCAGCATGCTGCTTCCTATGCCCGGGACAAACCGCGAGCAGATGCCTGGCTTGCGCTTCCATCTGCCGAGACTTGGAGCTGGCCAGCGCGCACCTTCCCGCTGTGTGTGCTGCTGTCCGCAAACAGCCTCCAAACAAAGCAGGGCACTAAGGCAAGAGAAGTAAGCGCCCCAGGAGGGAATCTGCCTGCGAGGGAACCTGTGCAGCACATCCCTTGTTCCGCTCGACACTTCCCTGACTCTTAGGCAAAGCCCATCTCAGCTGGCTTGTAGGCATGCCTCCGTGCTCAGAAGCAGCCCCGTGGCAGGCAGGACAGTGCGGGATGTCTTCTGGGCACGCAGCATGCTGCTTCCCATGCCCGGGACAAACCGCGAGCAGGTGCCTGGCTTGCGCTTCCATCTGCCGAGACTTGGAGCTGGCCAGCGTGCACCTTCCCGCTGTGTGTGCTGCTGTCCGCAAACAGCCTCCAAACAAAGCAGGGCACTAAGGCAAGAGAAGTAAGCGCCCCAGGAGGGAATCTGCCTGCGAGGGAACCTGTGCAGCACATCCCTTGTTCCGCTCGACACTTCCCTGACTCTTAGGCAAAGCCCATCTCAGCTGGCTTGTAGGCGTGCCTCCGTGCTCAGAAGCAGCCCCGTGGCAGGCAGGACAGTGCGAGAAGTACTCTGGGCACACAGCATGCTGCTTCCCATGCCCGGGACAAACCGCGAGCAGGTGCCTGGCTTGCGCTTCCATCTGCCGAGACTTGGAGCTGGCCAGCGCGCACCTTCCCGCTGTGTGTGCTGCTGTCCGCAAACAGCCTCCAAACAAAGCAGGGCACTAAGGCAAGAGAAGTAAGCGCCCCAGGAGGGAATCTGCCTGCGAGGGAAGCTGTGCAGCACATCCCTTGTTCCGCTCGACACTTCCCTGACTCTTAGGCAAAACCCATCTCAGCTGGCTTGTAGGCGTGCCTCCGTGCTCAGAAGCAGCCCCGTGGCAGGCAGGACAGTGCGGGATGTCTTCTGGGCACGCAGCATGCTGCTTCCTATGCCCGGGACAAACCGCGAGCAGGTGCCTGGCTTGCGCTTCCATCTGCCGAGACTTGGAGCTGGCCAGCGCGCACCTTCCCGCTGTGTGTGCTGCTGTCCGCAACCAGCCTCCAAACAAAGCAGGGCACTAAGGCAAGAGAAGTAAGCGCCCCAGGAGGGAATCTGCCTGCGAGGGAACCTGTGCAGCACATCCCTTGTTCCGCTCGACACTTCCCTGACTCTTAGGCAAAGCCCATCTCAGCTGGCTTGTAGGCGTGCCTCCGTGCTCAGAAGCAGCCCCGTGGCAGGCAGGACAGTGCGAGAAGTACTCTGGGCACACAGCATGCTGCTTCCCATGCCCGGGACAAACCGCGAGCAGGTGCCTGGCTTGCGCTTCCATCTGCCGAGACTTGGAGCTGGCCAGCGCGCACCTTCCCGCTGTGTGTGCTGCTGTCCGCAAACAGCCTCCAAACAAAGCAGGGCACTAAGGCAAGAGAAGTAAGCGCCCCAGGAGGGAATCTGCCTGCGAGGGAAGCTGTGCAGCACATCCCTTGTTCCGCTCGACACTTCCCTGACTCTTAGGCAAAACCCATCTCAGCTGGCTTGTAGGCGTGCCTCCGTGCTCAGAAGCAGCCCCGTGGCAGGCAGGACAGTGCGGGATGTCTTCTGGGCACGCAGCATGCTGCTTCCTATGCCCGGGACAAACCGCGAGCAGGTGCCTGGCTTGCGCTTCCATCTGCCGAGACTTGGAGCTGGCCAGCGCGCACCTTCCCGCTGTGTGTGCTGCTGTCCGCAACCAGCCTCCAAACAAAGCAGGGCACTAAGGCAAGAGAAGTAAGCGCCCCAGGAGGGAATCTGCCTGCGAGGGAACCTGTGCAGCACATCCCTTGTTCCGCTCGACACTTCCCTGACTCTTAGGCAAAGCCCATCTCAGCTGGCTTGTAGGCATGCCTCCGTGCTCAGAAGCAGCCCCGTGGCAGGCAGGACAGTGCGGGATGTCTTCTGGGCACGCAGCATGCTGCTTCCCATGCCCGGGACAAACCGCGAGCAGGTGCCTGGCTTGCGCTTCCATCTGCCGAGACTTGGAGCTGGCCAGCGCGCACCTTCCCGCTGTGTGTGCTGCTGTCCGCAAACAGCCTCCAAACAAAGCAGGGCACTAAGGCAAGAGAAGTAAGCGCCCCAGGAGGGAATCTGCCTGCGAGGGAACCTGTGCAGCACATCCCTTGTTCCGCTCGACACTTCCCTGACTCTTAGGCAAAGCCCATCTCAGCTGGCTTGTAGGCGTGCCTCCGTGCTCAGAAGCAGCCCCGTGGCAGGCAGGACAGTGCGGGATGTCTTCTGGGCACGCAGCATGCTGCTTCCCATGCCCGGGACAAACCGCGAGCAGGTGCCTGGCTTGCGCTTCCATCTGCCGAGACTTGGAGCTGGCCAGCGCGCACCTTCCCGCTGTGTGTGCTGCTGTCCGCAAACAGTCTCCAAACAAAGCAGGGCACTAAGGCAAGAGAAGTAAGCGCCCCAGGAGGGAATCTGCCTGCGAGGGAACCTGTGCAGCACATCCCTTGTTCCGCTCGACACTTCCCTGACTCTTAGGCAAAGCCCATCTCAGCTGGCTTGTAGGCGTGCCTCCGTGCTCAGAAGCAGCCCCGTGGCAGGCAGGACAGTGCGGGATGTCTTCTGGGCACGCAGCATGCTGCTTCCTATGCCCGGGACAAACCGCGAGCAGATGCCTGGCTTGCGCTTCCATCTGCCGAGACTTGGAGCTGGCCAGCGCGCACCTTCCCGCTGTGTGTGCTGCTGTCCGCAAACAGCCTCCAAACAAAGCAGGGCACTAAGGCAAGAGAAGTAAGCGCCCCAGGAGGGAATCTGCCTGCGAGGGAAGCTGTGCAGCACATCCCTTGTTCCGCTCGACACTTCCCTGACTCTTAGGCAAAGCCCATCTCAGCTGGCTTGTAGGCGTGCCTCCGTGCTCAGAAGCAGCCCCGTGGCAGGCAGGACAGTGCGGGATGTCTTCTGGGCACGTAGCATGCTGCTTCCCATGCCCGGGACAAACCGCGAGCAGGTGCCTGGCTTGCGCTTCCATCTGCCGAGACTTGGAGCTGGCCAGCGCGCACCTTCCCGCTGTGTGTGCTGCTGTCCGCAAACAGCCTCCAAACAAAGCAGGGCACTAAGGCAAGAGAAGTAAGCGCCCCAGGAGGGAATCTGCCTGCGAGGGAAGCTGTGCAGCACATCCCTTGTTCCGCTCGACACTTCCCTGACTCTTAGGCAAAGCCCATCTCAGCTGGCTTGTAGGCGTGCCTCCGTGCTCAGAAGCAGCCCCGTGGCAGGCAGGACAGTGCGGGATGTCTTCTGGGCACGCAGCATGCTGCTTCCCATGCCCGGGACAAACCGCGAGCAGGTGCCTGGCTTGCGCTTCCATCTGCCGAGACTTGGAGCTGGCCAGCACGCACCTTCCCGCTGTGTGTGCTGCTGTCCGCAAACAGTCTCCAAACAAAGCAGGGCACTAAGGCAAGAGAAGTAAGCGCCCCAGGAGGGAATCTGCCTGCGAGGGAAGCTGTGCAGCACATCCCTTGTTCCGCTCGACACTTCCCTGACTCTTAGGCAAAGCCCATCTCAGCTGGCTTGTAGGCGTGCCTCCGTGCTCAGAAGCAGCCCCGTGGCAGGCAGGACAGTGCGGGATGTCTTCTGGGCACGCAGCATGCTGCTTCCCATGCCCGGGACAAACCGCGAGCAGGTGCCTGGCTTGCGCTTCCATCTGCCGAGACTTGGAGCTGGCCAGCGTGCACCTTCCCGCTGTGTGTGCTACTGTCCGCAAACAGCCTCCAAACAAAGCAGGGCACTAAGGCAAGAGAAGTAAGCGCCCCAGGAGGGAATCTGCCTGCGAGGGAACCTGTGCAGCACATCCCTTGTTCCGCTCGACACTTCCCTGACTCTTAGGCAAAGCCCATCTCAGCTGGCTTGTAGGCGTGCCTCCGTGCTCAGAAGCAGCCCCGTGGCAGGCAGGACAGTGCGGGATGTCTTCTGGGAACGCAGCATGCTGCTTCCTATGCCCGGGACAAACCGCGAGCAGATGCCTGGCTTGCGCTTCCATCTGCCGAGACTTGGAGCTGGCCAGCGCGCACCTTCCCGCTGTGTGTGCTGCTGTCCGCAAACAGCCTCCAAACAAAGCAGGGCACTAAGGCAAGAGAAGTAAGCGCCCCAGGAGGGAATCTGCCTGCGAGGGAACCTGTGCAGCACATCCCTTGTTCCGCTCGACACTTCCCTGACTCTTAGGCAAAGCCCATCTCAGCTGGCTTGTAGGCGTGCCTCCGTGCTCAGAAGCAGCCCCGTGGCAGGCAGGACAGTGCGGGATGTCTTCTGGGCACGCAGCATGCTGCTTCCCATGCCCGGGACAAACCGCGAGCAGGTGCCTGGCTTGCGCTTCCATCTGCCGAGACTTGGAGCTGGCCAGCGCGCACCTTCCCGCTGTGTGTGCTGCTGTCCGCAAACAGCCTCCAAACAAAGCAGGGCACTAAGGCAAGAGAAGTAAGCGCCCCAGGAGGGAATCTGCCTGCGAGGGAAGCTGTGCAGCACATCCCTTGTTCCGCTCGACACTTCCCTGACTCTTAGGCAAAGCCCATCTCAGCTGGCTTGTAGGCGTGCCTCCGTGCTCAGAAACAGCCCCGTGGCAGGCAGGACAGTGCGAGAAGTACTCTGGGCACACAGCATGCTCCTTCCCATGCCCGGGACAAACCGCGAGCAGGTGCCTGGCTTGCGCTTCCATCTGCCGAGACTTGGAGCTGGCCAGCGCGCACCTTCCCGCTGTGTGTGCTGCTGTCCGCAAACAGCCTCCAAACAAAGCAGGGCACTAAGGCAAGAGAAGTAAGCGCCCCAGGAGGGAATCTGCCTGCGAGGGAAGCTGTGCAGCACATCCCTTGTTCCGCTCGACACTTCCCTGACTCTTAGGCAAAGCCCATCTCAGCTGGCTTGTAGGCATGCCTCCGTGCTCAGAAGCAGCCCCGTGGCAGGCAGGACAGTGTGGGATGTCTTCTGGGCACGCAGCATGCTGCTTCCCATGCCCGGGACAAACCGCGAGCAGGTGCCTGGCTTGCGCTTCCATCTGCCGAGACTTGGAGCTGGCCAGCGCGCACCTTCCCGCTGTGTGTGCTGCTGTCCGCAAACAGTCTCCAAACAAAGCAGGGCACTAAGGCAAGAGAAGTAAGCGCCCCAGGAGGGAATCTGCCTGCGAGGGAAGCTGTGCAGCACATCCCTTGTTCCGCTCGACACTTCCCTGACTCTTAGGCAAAGCCCATCTCAGCTGGCTTGTAGGCGTGCCTCCGTGCTCAGAAGCAGCCCCGTGGCAGGCAGGACAGTGCGGGATGTCTTCTGGGAACGCAGCATGCTGCTTCCCATGCCCGGGACAAACCGCGAGCAGGTGCCTGGCTTGCGCTTCCATCTGCCGAGACTTGGAGCTGGCCAGCGCGCACCTTCCCGCTGTGTGTGCTGCTGTCCGCAAACAGCCTCCAAACAAAGCAGGGCACTAAGGCAAGAGAAGTAAGCGCTCCAGGAGGGAATCTGCCTGCGAGGGAAGCTGTGCAGCACATCCCTTGTTCCGCTCGACACTTCCCTGACTCTTAGGCAAAGCCCATCTCAGCTGGCTTGTAGGCGTGCCTCCGTGCTCAGAAGCAGCCCCGTGGCAGGCAGGACAGTGCGGGATGTCTTCTGGGCACGCAGCATGCTGCTTCCCATGCCCAGGACAAACCGCGAGCAGGTGCCTGGCTTGCGCTTCCATCTGCCGAGACTTGGAGCTGGCCAGCGCGCACCTTCCCGCTGTGTGTGCTACTGTCCGCAAACAGCCTCCAAACAAAGCAGGGCACTAAGGCAAGAGAAGTAAGCGCCCCAGGAGGGAATCTGCCTGCGAGGGAACCTGTGCAGCACATCCCTTGTTCCGCTCGACACTTCCCTGACTCTTAGGCAAAGCCCATCTCAGCTGGCTTGTAGGCGTGCCTCCGTGCTCAGAAGCAGCCCCGTGGCAGGCAGGACAGTGCGGGATGTCTTCTGGGCACGCAGCATGCTGCTTCCCATGCCCGGGACAAACCGCGAGCAGGTGCCTGGCTTGCGCTTCCATCTGCCGAGACTTGGAGCTGGCCAGCGCGCACCTTCCCGCTGTGTGTGCTGCTGTCCGCAAACAGCCTCCAAACAAAGCAGGGCACTAAGGCAAGAGAAGTAAGCGCCCCAGGAGGGAATCTGCCTGCGAGGGAACCTGTGCAGCACATCCCTTGTTCCGCTCGACACTTCCCTGACTCTTAGGCAAAGCCCATCTCAGCTGGCTTGTAGGCGTGCCTCCGTGCTCAGAAGCAGCCCCGTGGCAGGCAGGACAGTGCGAGAAGTACTCTGGGCACACAGCATGCTGCTTCCCATGCCCGGGACAAACCGCGAGCAGGTGCCTGGCTTGCGCTTCCATCTGCCGAGACTTGGAGCTGGCCAGCGCGCACCTTCCCGCTGTGTGTGCTGCTGTCCGCAAACAGCCTCCAAACAAAGCAGGGCACTAAGGCAAGAGAAGTAAGCGCCCCAGGAGGGAATCTGCCTGCGAGGGAACCTGTGCAGCACATCCCTTGTTCCGCTCGACACTTCCCTGACTCTTAGGCAAAGCCCATCTCAGCTGGCTTGTAGGCGTGCCTCCGTGCTCAGAAGCAGCCCCGTGGCAGGCAGGACAGTGCGGTATGTCTTCTGGGCACGCAGCATGCTGCTTCCTATGCCCGGGACAAACCGCGAGCAGGTGCCTGGCTTGCGCTTCCATCTGCCGAGACTTGGAGCTGGCCAGCGCGCACCTTCCCGCTGTGTGTGCTGCTGTCCGCAACCAGCCTCCAAACAAAGCAGGGCACTAAGGCAAGAGAAGTAAGCGCCCCAGGAGGGAATCTGCCTGCGAGGGAACCTGTGCAGCACATCCCTTTTTCCGCTCGACACTTCCCTGACTCTTAGGCAAAGCCCATCTCAGCTGGCTTGTAGGCATGCCTCCGTGCTCAGAAGCAGCCCCGTGGCAGGCAGGACAGTGCGGGATGTCTTCTGGGCACGCAGCATGCTGCTTCCCATGCCCGGGACAAACCGCGAGCAGGTGCCTGGCTTGCGCTTCCATCTGCCGAGACTTGGAGCTGGCCAGCGCGCACCTTCCCGCTGTGTGTGCTGCTGTCCGCAAACAGCCTCCAAACAAAGCAGGGCACTAAGGCAAGAGAAGTAAGCGCCCCAGGAGGGAATCTGCCTGCGAGGGAACCTGTGCAGCACATCCCTTGTTCCGCTCGACACTTCCCTGACTCTTAGGCAAAGCCCATCTCAGCTGGCTTGTAGGCGTGCCTCCGTGCTCAGAAGCAGCCCCGTGGCAGGCAGGACAGTGCGGGATGTCTTCTGGGCACGCAGCATGCTGCTTCCCATGCCCGGGACAAACCGCGAGCAGGTGCCTGGCTTGCGCTTCCATCTGCCGAGACTTGGAGCTGGCCAGCGCGCACCTTCCCGCTGTGTGTGCTGCTGTCCGCAAACAGTCTCCAAACAAAGCAGGGCACTAAGGCAAGAGAAGTAAGCGCCCCAGGAGGGAATCTGCCTGCGAGGGAACCTGTGCAGCACATCCCTTGTTCCGCTCGACACTTCCCTGACTCTTAGGCAAAGCCCATCTCAGCTGGCTTGTAGGCGTGCCTCCGTGCTCAGAAGCAGCCCCGTGGCAGGCAGGACAGTGCGGGATGTCTTCTGGGCACGCAGCATGCTGCTTCCCATGCCCAGGACAAACCGCGAGCAGGTGCCTGGCTTGCGCTTCCATCTGCCGAGACTTGGAGCTGGCCAGCGCGCACCTTCCCGCTGTGTGTGCTACTGTCCGCAAACAGCCTCCAAACAAAGCAGGGCACTAAGGCAAGAGAAGTAAGCGCCCCAGGAGGGAATCTGCCTGCGAGGGAACCTGTGCAGCACATCCCTTGTTCCGCTCGACACTTCCCTGACTCTTAGGCAAAGCCCATCTCAGCTGGCTTGTAGGCGTGCCTCCGTGCTCAGAAGCAGCCCCGTGGCAGGCAGGACAGTGCGGGATGTCTTCTGGGCACGCAGCATGCTGCTTCCCATGCCCGGGACAAACCGCGAGCAGGTGCCTGGCTTGCGCTTCCATCTGCCGAGACTTGGAGCTGGCCAGCGCGCACCTTCCCGCTGTGTGTGCTGCTGTCCGCAAACAGTCTCCAAACAAAGCAGGGCACTAAGGCAAGAGAAGTAAGCGCCCCAGGAGGGAATCTGCCTGCGAGGGAACCTGTGCAGCACATCCCTTGTTCCGCTCGACACTTCCCTGACTCTTAGGCAAAGCCCATCTCAGCTGGCTTGTAGGCGTGCCTCCGTGCTCAGAAGCAGCCCCGTGCAGGCAGGACAGTGCGGGATGTCTTCTGGGCACGCAGCATGCTGCTTCCCATGCCCGGGACAAACCGCGAGCAGGTGCCTGGCTTGCGCTTCCATCTGCCGAGACTTGGAGCTGGCCAGCGCGCACCTTCCCGCTGTGTGTGCTGCTGTCCGCAAACAGCCTCCAAACAAAGCAGGGCACTAAGGCAAGAGAAGTAAGCGCCCCAGGAGGGAATCTGCCTGCGAGGGAACCTGTGCAGCACATCCCTTGTTCCGCTCGACACTTCCCTGACTCTTAGGCAAAGCCCATCTCAGCTGGCTTGTAGGCGTGCCTCCGTGCTCAGAAGCAGCCCCGTGGCAGGCAGGACAGTGCGAGAAGTACTCTGGGCACACAGCATGCTGCTTCCCATGCCCGGGACAAACCGCGAGCAGGTGCCTGGCTTGCGCTTCCATCTGCCGAGACTTGGAGCTGGCCAGCGCGCACCTTCCCGCTGTGTGTGCTGCTGTCCGCAAACAGCCTCCAAACAAAGCAGGGCACTAAGGCAAGAGAAGTAAGCGCCCCAGGAGGGAATCTGCCTGCGAGGGAAGCTGTGCAGCACATCCCTTGTTCCGCTCGACACTTCCCTGACTCTTAGGCAAAGCCCATCTCAGCTGGCTTGTAGGCGTGCCTCCGTGCTCAGAAGCAGCCCCGTGGCAGGCAGGACAGTGCGGTATGTCTTCTGGGCACGCAGCATGCTGCTTCCTATGCCCGGGACAAACCGCGAGCAGGTGCCTGGCTTGCGCTTCCATCTGCCGAGACTTGGAGCTGGCCAGCGCGCACCTTCCCGCTGTGTGTGCTGCTGTCCGCAACCAGCCTCCAAACAAAGCAGGGCACTAAGGCAAGAGAAGTAAGCGCCCCAGGAGGGAATCTGCCTGCGAGGGAACCTGTGCAGCACATCCCTTGTTCCGCTCGACACTTCCCTGACTCTTAGGCAAAGCCCATCTCAGCTGGCTTGTAGGCATGCCTCCGTGCTCAGAAGCAGCCCCGTGGCAGGCAGGACAGTGCGGGATGTCTTCTGGGCACGCAGCATGCTGCTTCCCATGCCCGGGACAAACCGCGAGCAGGTGCCTGGCTTGCGCTTCCATCTGCCGAGACTTGGAGCTGGCCAGCGCGCACCTTCCCGCTGTGTGTGCTGCTGTCCGCAAACAGCCTCCAAACAAAGCAGGGCACTAAGGCAAGAGAAGTAAGCGCCCCAGGAGGGAATCTGCCTGCGAGGGAACCTGTGCAGCACATCCCTTGTTCCGCTCGACACTTCCCTGACTCTTAGGCAAAGCCCATCTCAGCTGGCTTGTAGGCGTGCCTCCGTGCTCAGAAGCAGCCCCGTGGCAGGCAGGACAGTGCGGGATGTCTTCTGGGCACGCAGCATGCTGCTTCCTATGCCCGGGACAAACCGCGAGCAGGATGCCTGGCTTGCGCTTCCATCTGCCGAGACTTGGAGCTGGCCAGCGCGCACCTTCCCGCTGTGTGTGCTGCTGTCCGCAAACAGCCTCCAAACAAAGCAGGGCACTAAGGCAAGAGAAGTAAGCGCCCCAGGAGGGAATCTGCCTGCGAGGGAACCTGTGCAGCACATCCCTTGTTCCGCTCGACACTTCCCTGACTCTTAGGCAAAGCCCATCTCAGCTGGCTTGTAGGCATGCCTCCGTGCTCAGAAGCAGCCCCGTGGCAGGCAGGACAGTGCGGGATGTCTTCTGGGCACGCAGCATGCTGCTTCCCATGCCCGGGACAAACCGCGAGCAGGTGCCTGGCTTGCGCTTCCATCTGCCGAGACTTGGAGCTGGCCAGCGTGCACCTTCCCGCTGTGTGTGCTGCTGTCCGCACCAGCCTCCAAACAAAGCAGGGCACTAAGGCAAGAGAAGTAAGCGCCCCAGGAGGGAATCTGCCTGCGAGGGAACCTGTGCAGCACATCCCTTGTTCCGCTCGACACTTCCCTGACTCTTAGGCAAAGCCCATCTCAGCTGGCTTGTAGGCGTGCCTCCGTGCTCAGAAGCAGCCCCGTGGCAGGCAGGACAGTGCGAGAAGTACTCTGGGCACACAGCATGCTGCTTCCCATGCCCGGGACAAACCGCGAGCAGGTGCCTGGCTTGCGCTTCCATCTGCCGAGACTTGGAGCTGGCCAGCGCGCACCTTCCCGCTGTGTGTGCTGCTGTCCGCAAACAGCCTCCAAACAAAGCAGGGCACTAAGGCAAGAGAAGTAAGCGCCCCAGGAGGGAATCTGCCTGCGAGGGAACCTGTGCAGCACATCCCTTGTTCCGCTCGACACTTCCCTGACTCTTAGGCAAAACCCATCTCAGCTGGCTTGTAGGCGTGCCTCCGTGCTCAGAAGCAGCCCCGTGGCAGGCAGGACAGTGCGGGATGTCTTCTGGGCACGCAGCATGCTGCTTCCTATGCCCGGGACAAACCGCGAGCAGGTGCCTGGCTTGCGCTTCCATCTGCCGAGACTTGGAGCTGGCCAGCGCGCACCTTCCCGCTGTGTGTGCTGCTGTCCGCAACCAGCCTCCAAACAAAGCAGGGCACTAAGGCAAGAGAAGTAAGCGCCCCAGGAGGGAATCTGCCTGCGAGGGAACCTGTGCAGCACATCCCTTGTTCCGCTCGACACTTCCCTGACTCTTAGGCAAAGCCCATCTCAGCTGGCTTGTAGGCATGCCTCCGTGCTCAGAAGCAGCCCCGTGGCAGGCAGGACAGTGCGGGATGTCTTCTGGGCACGCAGCATGCTGCTTCCCATGCCCGGGACAAACCGCGAGCAGGTGCCTGGCTTGCGCTTCCATCTGCCGAGACTTGGAGCTGGCCAGCGCGCACCTTCCCGCTGTGTGTGCTGCTGTCCGCAAACAGCCTCCAAACAAAGCAGGGCACTAAGGCAAGAGAAGTAAGCGCCCCAGGAGGGAATCTGCCTGCGAGGGAACCTGTGCAGCACATCCCTTGTTCCGCTCGACACTTCCCTGACTCTTAGGCAAAGCCCATCTCAGCTGGCTTGTAGGCGTGCCTCCGTGCTCAGAAGCAGCCCCGTGGCAGGCAGGACAGTGCGGGATGTCTTCTGGGCACGCAGCATGCTGCTTCCCATGCCCGGGACAAACCGCGAGCAGGTGCCTGGCTTGCGCTTCCATCTGCCGAGACTTGGAGCTGGCCAGCGCGCACCTTCCCGCTGTGTGTGCTGCTGTCCGCAAACAGCCTCCAAACAAAGCAGGGCACTAAGGCAAGAGAAGTAAGCGCCCCAGGAGGGAATCTGCCTGCGAGGGAAGCTGTGCAGCACATCCCTTGTTCCGCTCGACACTTCCCTGACTCTTAGGCAAAACCCATCTCAGCTGGCTTGTAGGCGTGCCTCCGTGCTCAGAAGCAGCCCCGTGGCAGGCAGGACAGTGCGGGATGTCTTCTGGGCACGCAGCATGCTGCTTCCTATGCCCGGGACAAACCGCGAGCAGGTGCCTGGCTTGCGCTTCCATCTGCCGAGACTTGGAGCTGGCCAGCGCGCACCTTCCCGCTGTGTGTGCTGCTGTCCGCAACCAGCCTCCAAACAAAGCAGGGCACTAAGGCAAGAGAAGTAAGCGCCCCAGGAGGGAATCTGCCTGCGAGGGAACCTGTGCAGCACATCCCTTGTTCCGCTCGACACTTCCCTGACTCTTAGGCAAAGCCCATCTCAGCTGGCTTGTAGGCATGCCTCCGTGCTCAGAAGCAGCCCCGTGGCAGGCAGGACAGTGCGGGATGTCTTCTGGGCACGCAGCATGCTGCTTCCCATGCCCGGGACAAACCGCGAGCAGGTGCCTGGCTTGCGCTTCCATCTGCCGAGACTTGGAGCTGGCCAGCGCGCACCTTCCCGCTGTGTGTGCTGCTGTCCGCAAACAGCCTCCAAACAAAGCAGGGCACTAAGGCAAGAGAAGTAAGCGCCCCAGGAGGGAATCTGCCTGCGAGGGAACCTGTGCAGCACATCCCTTGTTCCGCTCGACACTTCCCTGACTCTTAGGCAAAGCCCATCTCAGCTGGCTTGTAGGCGTGCCTCCGTGCTCAGAAGCAGCCCCGTGGCAGGCAGGACAGTGCGGGATGTCTTCTGGGCACGCAGCATGCTGCTTCCCATGCCCGGGACAAACCGCGAGCAGGTGCCTGGCTTGCGCTTCCATCTGCCGAGACTTGGAGCTGGCCAGCGCGCACCTTCCCGCTGTGTGTGCTGCTGTCCGCAAACAGTCTCCAAACAAAGCAGGGCACTAAGGCAAGAGAAGTAAGCGCCCCAGGAGGGAATCTGCCTGCGAGGGAACCTGTGCAGCACATCCCTTGTTCCGCTCGACACTTCCCTGACTCTTAGGCAAAGCCCATCTCAGCTGGCTTGTAGGCGTGCCTCCGTGCTCAGAAGCAGCCCCGTGGCAGGCAGGACAGTGCGGGATGTCTTCTGGGCACGCAGCATGCTGCTTCCTATGCCCGGGACAAACCGCGAGCAGATGCCTGGCTTGCGCTTCCATCTGCCGAGACTTGGAGCTGGCCAGCGCGCACCTTCCCGCTGTGTGTGCTGCTGTCCGCAAACAGCCTCCAAACAAAGCAGGGCACTAAGGCAAGAGAAGTAAGCGCCCCAGGAGGGAATCTGCCTGCGAGGGAACCTGTGCAGCACATCCCTTGTTCCGCTCGACACTTCCCTGACTCTTAGGCAAAGCCCATCTCAGCTGGCTTGTAGGCGTGCCTCCGTGCTCAGAAGCAGCCCCGTGGCAGGCAGGACAGTGCGGGATGTCTTCTGGGCACGTAGCATGCTGCTTCCCATGCCCGGGACAAACCGCGAGCAGGTGCCTGGCTTGCGCTTCCATCTGCCGAGACTTGGAGCTGGCCAGCGCGCACCTTCCCGCTGTGTGTGCTGCTGTCCGCAAACAGCCTCCAAACAAAGCAGGGCACTAAGGCAAGAGAAGTAAGCGCCCCAGGAGGGAATCTGCCTGCGAGGGAAGCTGTGCAGCACATCCCTTGTTCCGCTCGACACTTCCCTGACTCTTAGGCAAAGCCCATCTCAGCTGGCTTGTAGGCGTGCCTCCGTGCTCAGAAGCAGCCCCGTGGCAGGCAGGACAGTGCGGGATGTCTTCTGGGCACGCAGCATGCTGCTTCCCATGCCCGGGACAAACCGCGAGCAGGTGCCTGGCTTGCGCTTCCATCTGCCGAGACTTGGAGCTGGCCAGCACGCACCTTCCCGCTGTGTGTGCTGCTGTCCGCAAACAGTCTCCAAACAAAGCAGGGCACTAAGGCAAGAGAAGTAAGCGCCCCAGGAGGGAATCTGCCTGCGAGGGAAGCTGTGCAGCACATCCCTTGTTCCGCTCGACACTTCCCTGACTCTTAGGCAAAGCCCATCTCAGCTGGCTTGTAGGCGTGCCTCCGTGCTCAGAAGCAGCCCCGTGGCAGGCAGGACAGTGCGGGATGTCTTCTGGGCACGCAGCATGCTGCTTCCCATGCCCGGGACAAACCGCGAGCAGGTGCCTGGCTTGCGCTTCCATCTGCCGAGACTTGGAGCTGGCCAGCGTGCACCTTCCCGCTGTGTGTGCTACTGTCCGCAAACAGCCTCCAAACAAAGCAGGGCACTAAGGCAAGAGAAGTAAGCGCCCCAGGAGGGAATCTGCCTGCGAGGGAACCTGTGCAGCACATCCCTTGTTCCGCTCGACACTTCCCTGACTCTTAGGCAAAGCCCATCTCAGCTGGCTTGTAGGCGTGCCTCCGTGCTCAGAAGCAGCCCCGTGGCAGGCAGGACAGTGCGGGATGTCTTCTGGGAACGCAGCATGCTGCTTCCTATGCCCGGGACAAACCGCGAGCAGATGCCTGGCTTGCGCTTCCATCTGCCGAGACTTGGAGCTGGCCAGCGCGCACCTTCCCGCTGTGTGTGCTGCTGTCCGCAAACAGCCTCCAAACAAAGCAGGGCACTAAGGCAAGAGAAGTAAGCGCCCCAGGAGGGAATCTGCCTGCGAGGGAACCTGTGCAGCACATCCCTTGTTCCGCTCGACACTTCCCTGACTCTTAGGCAAAGCCCATCTCAGCTGGCTTGTAGGCGTGCCTCCGTGCTCAGAAGCAGCCCCGTGGCAGGCAGGACAGTGCGGGATGTCTTCTGGGCACGCAGCATGCTGCTTCCCATGCCCGGGACAAACCGCGAGCAGGTGCCTGGCTTGCGCTTCCATCTGCCGAGACTTGGAGCTGGCCAGCGCGCACCTTCCCGCTGTGTGTGCTGCTGTCCGCAAACAGTCTCCAAACAAAGCAGGGCACTAAGGCAAGAGAAGTAAGCGCCCCAGGAGGGAATCTGCCTGCGAGGGAAGCTGTGCAGCACATCCCTTGTTCCGCTCGACACTTCCCTGACTCTTAGGCAAAGCCCATCTCAGCTGGCTTGTAGGCGTGCCTCCGTGCTCAGAAACAGCCCCGTGGCAGGCAGGACAGTGCGAGAAGTACTCTGGGCACACAGCATGCTCCTTCCCATGCCCGGGACAAACCGCGAGCAGGTGCCTGGCTTGCGCTTCCATCTGCCGAGACTTGGAGCTGGCCAGCGCGCACCTTCCCGCTGTGTGTGCTGCTGTCCGCAAACAGCCTCCAAACAAAGCAGGGCACTAAGGCAAGAGAAGTAAGCGCCCCAGGAGGGAATCTGCCTGCGAGGGAAGCTGTGCAGCACATCCCTTGTTCCGCTCGACACTTCCCTGACTCTTAGGCAAAGCCCATCTCAGCTGGCTTGTAGGCATGCCTCCGTGCTCAGAAGCAGCCCCGTGGCAGGCAGGACAGTGTGGGATGTCTTCTGGGCACGCAGCATGCTGCTTCCCATGCCCGGGACAAACCGCGAGCAGGTGCCTGGCTTGCGCTTCCATCTGCCGAGACTTGGAGCTGGCCAGCGCGCACCTTCCCGCTGTGTGTGCTGCTGTCCGCAAACAGTCTCCAAACAAAGCAGGGCACTAAGGCAAGAGAAGTAAGCGCCCCAGGAGGGAATCTGCCTGCGAGGGAAGCTGTGCAGCACATCCCTTGTTCCGCTCGACACTTCCCTGACTCTTAGGCAAAGCCCATCTCAGCTGGCTTGTAGGCGTGCCTCCGTGCTCAGAAGCAGCCCCGTGGCAGGCAGGACAGTGCGGGATGTCTTCTGGGAACGCAGCATGCTGCTTCCCATGCCCGGGACAAACCGCGAGCAGGTGCCTGGCTTGCGCTTCCATCTGCCGAGACTTGGAGCTGGCCAGCGCGCACCTTCCCGCTGTGTGTGCTGCTGTCCGCAAACAGCCTCCAAACAAAGCAGGGCACTAAGGCAAGAGAAGTAAGCGCTCCAGGAGGGAATCTGCCTGCGAGGGAAGCTGTGCAGCACATCCCTTGTTCCGCTCGACACTTCCCTGACTCTTAGGCAAAGCCCATCTCAGCTGGCTTGTAGGCGTGCCTCCGTGCTCAGAAGCAGCCCCGTGGCAGGCAGGACAGTGCGGGATGTCTTCTGGGCACGCAGCATGCTGCTTCCCATGCCCAGGACAAACCGCGAGCAGGTGCCTGGCTTGCGCTTCCATCTGCCGAGACTTGGAGCTGGCCAGCGCGCACCTTCCCGCTGTGTGTGCTACTGTCCGCAAACAGCCTCCAAACAAAGCAGGGCACTAAGGCAAGAGAAGTAAGCGCCCCAGGAGGGAATCTGCCTGCGAGGGAACCTGTGCAGCACATCCCTTGTTCCGCTCGACACTTCCCTGACTCTTAGGCAAAGCCCATCTCAGCTGGCTTGTAGGCGTGCCTCCGTGCTCAGAAGCAGCCCCGTGGCAGGCAGGACAGTGCGGGATGTCTTCTGGGCACGCAGCATGCTGCTTCCCATGCCCGGGACAAACCGCGAGCAGGTGCCTGGCTTGCGCTTCCATCTGCCGAGACTTGGAGCTGGCCAGCGCGCACCTTCCCGCTGTGTGTGCTGCTGTCCGCAAACAGCCTCCAAACAAAGCAGGGCACTAAGGCAAGAGAAGTAAGCGCCCCAGGAGGGAATCTGCCTGCGAGGGAACCTGTGCAGCACATCCCTTGTTCCGCTCGACACTTCCCTGACTCTTAGGCAAAGCCCATCTCAGCTGGCTTGTAGGCGTGCCTCCGTGCTCAGAAGCAGCCCCGTGGCAGGCAGGACAGTGCGGGATGTCTTCTGGGCACGCAGCATGCTGCTTCCCATGCCCGGGACAAACCGCGAGCAGGTGCCTGGCTTGCGCTTCCATCTGCCGAGACTTGGAGCTGGCCAGCGCGCACCTTCCCGCTGTGTGTGCTGCTGTCCGCAAACAGCCTCCAAACAAAGCAGGGCACTAAGGCAAGAGAAGTAAGCGCCCCAGGAGGGAATCTGCCTGCGAGGGAACCTGTGCAGCACATCCCTTGTTCCGCTCGACACTTCCCTGACTCTTAGGCAAAGCCCATCTCAGCTGGCTTGTAGGCGTGCCTCCGTGCTCAGAAGCAGCCCCGTGGCAGGCAGGACAGTGCGAGAAGTACTCTGGGCACACAGCATGCTGCTTCCCATGCCCGGGACAAACCGCGA
Source organism: Rhea pennata (assembly GCF_028389875.1). Taxonomy (NCBI): domain Eukaryota; kingdom Metazoa; phylum Chordata; class Aves; order Rheiformes; family Rheidae; genus Rhea; species Rhea pennata. Next base: position 80,736 of record NW_026907610.1, on the reverse strand, counting down.
GCAGGTGCCTGGCTTGCGCTTCCATCTGCCGAGACTTGGAGCTGGCCAGCGCGCACCTTCCCGCTGTGTGTGCTGCTGTCCGCAAACAGCCTCCAAACAAAGCAGGGCACTAAGGCAAGAGAAGTAAGCGCCCCAGGAGGGAATCTGCCTGCGAGGGAAGCTGTGCAGCACATCCCTTGTTCCGCTCGACACTTCCCTGACTCTTAGGCAAAGCCCATCTCAGCTGGCTTGTAGGCGTGCCTCCGTGCTCAGAAGCAGCCCCGTGGCAGGCAGGACAGTGCGGTATGTCTTCTGGGCACGCAGCATGCTGCTTCCTATGCCCGGACAAACCGCGAGCAGGTGCCTGGCTTGCGCTTCCATCTGCTGAGACTTGGAGCTGGCCAGCGCGCACCTTCCCGCTGTGTGTGCTGCTGTCCGCAACCAGCCTCCAAACAAAGCAGGGCACTAAGGCAAGAGAAGTAAGCGCCCCAGGAGGGAATCTGCCTGCGAGGGAACCTGTGCAGCACATCCCTTTTTCCGCTCGACACTTCCCTGACTCTTAGGCAAAGCCCATCTCAGCTGGCTTGTAGGCATGCCTCCGTGCTCAGAAGCAGCCCCGTGGCAGGCAGGACAGTGCGGGATGTCTTCTGGGCACGCAGCATGCTGCTTCCCATGCCCGGGACAAACCGCGAGCAGGTGCCTGGCTTGCGCTTCCATCTGCCGAGACTTGGAGCTGGCCAGCGCGCACCTTCCCGCTGTGTGTGCTGCTGTCCGCAAACAGCCTCCAAACAAAGCAGGGCACTAAGGCAAGAGAAGTAAGCGCCCCAGGAGGGAATCTGCCTGCGAGGGAACCTGTGCAGCACATCCCTTGTTCCGCTCGACACTTCCCTGACTCTTAGGCAAAGCCCATCTCAGCTGGCTTGTAGGCGTGCCTCCGTGCTCAGAAGCAGCCCCGTGGCAGGCAGGACAGTGCGGGATGTCTTCTGGGCACGCAGCATGCTGCTTCCCATGCCCGGGACAAACCGCGAGCAGGTGCCTGGCTTGCGCTTCCATCTGCCGAGACTTGGAGCTGGCCAGCGCGCACCTTCCCGCTGTGTGTGCTGCTGTCCGCAAACAGTCTCCAAACAAAGCAGGGCACTAAGGCAAGAGAAGTAAGCGCCCCAGGAGGGAATCTGCCTGCGAGGGAACCTGTGCAGCACATCCCTTGTTCCGCTCGACACTTCCCTGACTCTTAGGCAAAGCCCATCTCAGCTGGCTTGTAGGCGTGCCTCCGTGCTCAGAAGCAGCCCCGTGGCAGGCAGGACAGTGCGGGATGTCTTCTGGGCACGCAGCATGCTGCTTCCCATGCCCAGGACAAACCGCGAGCAGGTGCCTGGCTTGCGCTTCCATCTGCCGAGACTTGGAGCTGGCCAGCGCGCACCTTCCCGCTGTGTGTGCTACTGTCCGCAAACAGCCTCCAAACAAAGCAGGGCACTAAGGCAAGAGAAGTAAGCGCCCCAGGAGGGAATCTGCCTGCGAGGGAACCTGTGCAGCACATCCCTTGTTCCGCTCGACACTTCCCTGACTCTTAGGCAAAGCCCATCTCAGCTGGCTTGTAGGCGTGCCTCCGTGCTCAGAAGCAGCCCCGTGGCAGGCAGGACAGTGCGGGATGTCTTCTGGGCACGCAGCATGCTGCTTCCCATGCCCGGGACAAACCGCGAGCAGGTGCCTGGCTTGCGCTTCCATCTGCCGAGACTTGGAGCTGGCCAGCGCGCACCTTCCCGCTGTGTGTGCTGCTGTCCGCAAACAGTCTCCAAACAAAGCAGGGCACTAAGGCAAGAGAAGTAAGCGCCCCAGGAGGGAATCTGCCTGCGAGGGAACCTGTGCAGCACATCCCTTGTTCCGCTCGACACTTCCCTGACTCTTAGGCAAAGCCCATCTCAGCTGGCTTGTAGGCGTGCCTCCGTGCTCAGAAGCAGCCCCGTGGCAGGCAGGACAGTGCGGGATGTCTTCTGGGCACGCAGCATGCTGCTTCCCATGCCCGGGACAAACCGCGAGCAGGTGCCTGGCTTGCGCTTCCATCTGCCGAGACTTGGAGCTGGCCAGCGCGCACCTTCCCGCTGTGTGTGCTGCTGTCCGCAAACAGCCTCCAAACAAAGCAGGGCACTAAGGCAAGAGAAGTAAGCGCCCCAGGAGGGAATCTGCCTGCGAGGGAACCTGTGCAGCACATCCCTTGTTCCGCTCGACACTTCCCTGACTCTTAGGCAAAGCCCATCTCAGCTGGCTTGTAGGCGTGCCTCCGTGCTCAGAAGCAGCCCCGTGGCAGGCAGGACAGTGCGAGAAGTACTCTGGGCACACAGCATGCTGCTTCCCATGCCCGGGACAAACCGCGAGCAGGTGCCTGGCTTGCGCTTCCATCTGCCGAGACTTGGAGCTGGCCAGCGCGCACCTTCCCGCTGTGTGTGCTGCTGTCCGCAAACAGCCTCCAAACAAAGCAGGGCACTAAGGCAAGAGAAGTAAGCGCCCCAGGAGGGAATCTGCCTGCGAGGGAAGCTGTGCAGCACATCCCTTGTTCCGCTCGACACTTCCCTGACTCTTAGGCAAAGCCCATCTCAGCTGGCTTGTAGGCGTGCCTCCGTGCTCAGAAGCAGCCCCGTGGCAGGCAGGACAGTGCGGTATGTCTTCTGGGCACGCAGCATGCTGCTTCCTATGCCCGGGACAAACCGCGAGCAGGTGCCTGGCTTGCGCTTCCATCTGCCGAGACTTGGAGCTGGCCAGCGCGCACCTTCCCGCTGTGTGTGCTGCTGTCCGCAACCAGCCTCCAAACAAAGCAGGGCACTAAGGCAAGAGAAGTAAGCGCCCCAGGAGGGAATCTGCCTGCGAGGGAACCTGTGCAGCACATCCCTTGTTCCGCTCGACACTTCCCTGACTCTTAGGCAAAGCCCATCTCAGCTGGCTTGTAGGCATGCCTCCGTGCTCAGAAGCAGCCCCGTGGCAGGCAGGACAGTGCGGGATGTCTTCTGGGCACGCAGCATGCTGCTTCCCATGCCCGGGACAAACCGCGAGCAGGTGCCTGGCTTGCGCTTCCATCTGCCGAGACTTGGAGCTGGCCAGCGCGCACCTTCCCGCTGTGTGTGCTGCTGTCCGCAAACAGCCTCCAAACAAAGCAGGGCACTAAGGCAAGAGAAGTAAGCGCCCCAGGAGGGAATCTGCCTGCGAGGGAACCTGTGCAGCACATCCCTTGTTCCGCTCGACACTTCCCTGACTCTTAGGCAAAGCCCATCTCAGCTGGCTTGTAGGCGTGCCTCCGTGCTCAGAAGCAGCCCCGTGGCAGGCAGGACAGTGCGGGATGTCTTCTGGGCACGCAGCATGCTGCTTCCCATGCCCGGGACAAACCGCGAGCAGGTGCCTGGCTTGCGCTTCCATCTGCCGAGACTTGGAGCTGGCCAGCGCGCACCTTCCCGCTGTGTGTGCTGCTGTCCGCAAACAGCCTCCAAACAAAGCAGGGCACTAAGGCAAGAGAAGTAAGCGCCCCAGGAGGGAATCTGCCTGCGAGGGAACCTGTGCAGCACATCCCTTGTTCCGCTCGACACTTCCCTGACTCTTAGGCAAAGCCCATCTCAGCTGGCTTGTAGGCGTGCCTCCGTGCTCAGAAGCAGCCCCGTGGCAGGCAGGACAGTGCGGGATGTCTTCTGGGCACGCAGCATGCTGCTTCCTATGCCCGGGACAAACCGCGAGCAGATGCCTGGCTTGCGCTTCCATCTGCCGAGACTTGGAGCTGGCCAGCGCGCACCTTCCCGCTGTGTGTGCTGCTGTCCGCAAACAGCCTCCAAACAAAGCAGGGCACTAAGGCAAGAGAAGTAAGCGCCCCAGGAGGGAATCTGCCTGCGAGGGAACCTGTGCAGCACATCCCTTGTTCCGCTCGACACTTCCCTGACTCTTAGGCAAAGCCCATCTCAGCTGGCTTGTAGGCATGCCTCCGTGCTCAGAAGCAGCCCCGTGGCAGGCAGGACAGTGCGGGATGTCTTCTGGGCACGCAGCATGCTGCTTCCCATGCCCGGGACAAACCGCGAGCAGGTGCCTGGCTTGCGCTTCCATCTGCCGAGACTTGGAGCTGGCCAGCGTGCACCTTCCCGCTGTGTGTGCTGCTGTCCGCAACCAGCCTCCAAACAAAGCAGGGCACTAAGGCAAGAGAAGTAAGCGCCCCAGGAGGGAATCTGCCTGCGAGGGAACCTGTGCAGCACATCCCTTGTTCCGCTCGACACTTCCCTGACTCTTAGGCAAAGCCCATCTCAGCTGGCTTGTAGGCGTGCCTCCGTGCTCAGAAGCAGCCCCGTGGCAGGCAGGACAGTGCGAGAAGTACTCTGGGCACACAGCATGCTGCTTCCCATGCCCGGGACAAACCGCGAGCAGGTGCCTGGCTTGCGCTTCCATCTGCCGAGACTTGGAGCTGGCCAGCGCGCACCTTCCCGCTGTGTGTGCTGCTGTCCGCAAACAGCCTCCAAACAAAGCAGGGCACTAAGGCAAGAGAAGTAAGCGCCCCAGGAGGGAATCTGCCTGCGAGGGAACCTGTGCAGCACATCCCTTGTTCCGCTCGACACTTCCCTGACTCTTAGGCAAAACCCATCTCAGCTGGCTTGTAGGCGTGCCTCCGTGCTCAGAAGCAGCCCCGTGGCAGGCAGGACAGTGCGGGATGTCTTCTGGGCACGCAGCATGCTGCTTCCTATGCCCGGGACAAACCGCGAGCAGGTGCCTGGCTTGCGCTTCCATCTGCCGAGACTTGGAGCTGGCCAGCGCGCACCTTCCCGCTGTGTGTGCTGCTGTCCGCAACCAGCCTCCAAACAAAGCAGGGCACTAAGGCAAGAGAAGTAAGCGCCCCAGGAGGGAATCTGCCTGCGAGGGAACCTGTGCAGCACATCCCTTGTTCCGCTCGACACTTCCCTGACTCTTAGGCAAAGCCCATCTCAGCTGGCTTGTAGGCATGCCTCCGTGCTCAGAAGCAGCCCCGTGGCAGGCAGGACAGTGCGGGATGTCTTCTGGGCACGCAGCATGCTGCTTCCCATGCCCGGGACAAACCGCGAGCAGGTGCCTGGCTTGCGCTTCCATCTGCCGAGACTTGGAGCTGGCCAGCGCGCACCTTCCCGCTGTGTGTGCTGCTGTCCGCAAACAGCCTCCAAACAAAGCAGGGCACTAAGGCAAGAGAAGTAAGCGCCCCAGGAGGGAATCTGCCTGCGAGGGAACCTGTGCAGCACATCCCTTGTTCCGCTCGACACTTCCCTGACTCTTAGGCAAAGCCCATCTCAGCTGGCTTGTAGGCGTGCCTCCGTGCTCAGAAGCAGCCCCGTGGCAGGCAGGACAGTGCGGGATGTCTTCTGGGCACGCAGCATGCTGCTTCCCATGCCCGGGACAAACCGCGAGCAGGTGCCTGGCTTGCGCTTCCATCTGCCGAGACTTGGAGCTGGCCAGCGCGCACCTTCCCGCTGTGTGTGCTGCTGTCCGCAAACAGTCTCCAAACAAAGCAGGGCACTAAGGCAAGAGAAGTAAGCGCCCCAGGAGGGAATCTGCCTGCGAGGGAACCTGTGCAGCACATCCCTTGTTCCGCTCGACACTTCCCTGACTCTTAGGCAAAGCCCATCTCAGCTGGCTTGTAGGCGTGCCTCCGTGCTCAGAAGCAGCCCCGTGGCAGGCAGGACAGTGCGGGATGTCTTCTGGGCACGCAGCATGCTGCTTCCTATGCCCGGGACAAACCGCGAGCAGATGCCTGGCTTGCGCTTCCATCTGCCGAGACTTGGAGCTGGCCAGCGCGCACCTTCCCGCTGTGTGTGCTGCTGTCCGCAAACAGCCTCCAAACAAAGCAGGGCACTAAGGCAAGAGAAGTAAGCGCCCCAGGAGGGAATCTGCCTGCGAGGGAACCTGTGCAGCACATCCCTTGTTCCGCTCGACACTTCCCTGACTCTTAGGCAAAGCCCATCTCAGCTGGCTTGTAGGCGTGCCTCCGTGCTCAGAAGCAGCCCCGTGGCAGGCAGGACAGTGCGGGATGTCTTCTGGGCACGTAGCATGCTGCTTCCCATGCCCGGGACAAACCGCGAGCAGGTGCCTGGCTTGCGCTTCCATCTGCCGAGACTTGGAGCTGGCCAGCGCGCACCTTCCCGCTGTGTGTGCTGCTGTCCGCAAACAGCCTCCAAACAAAGCAGGGCACTAAGGCAAGAGAAGTAAGCGCCCCAGGAGGGAATCTGCCTGCGAGGGAACCTGTGCAGCACATCCCTTGTTCCGCTCGACACTTCCCTGACTCTTAGGCAAAGCCCATCTCAGCTGGCTTGTAGGCGTGCCTCCGTGCTCAGAAGCAGCCCCGTGGCAGGCAGGACAGTGCGGGATGTCTTCTGGGCACGCAGCATGCTGCTTCCCATGCCCGGGACAAACCGCGAGCAGGTGCCTGGCTTGCGCTTCCATCTGCCGAGACTTGGAGCTGGCCAGCACGCACCTTCCCGCTGTGTGTGCTGCTGTCCGCAAACAGCCTCCAAACAAAGCAGGGTGCTAAGGCAAGAGAAGTAAGCGCTCCAGGAGGGAATCTGCCTGCGAGGGAAGCTGTGCAGCACATCCCTTGTTCCGCTCGACACTTCCCTGACTCTTAGGCAAAGCCCATCTCAGCTGGCTTGTAGGCGTGCCTCCGTGCTCAGAAGCAGCCCCGTGGCAGGCAGGACAGTGCGGGATGTCTTCTGGGCACGCAGCATGCTGCTTCCCATGCCCGGGACAAACCGCGAGCAGGTGCCTGGCTTGCGCTTCCATCTGCCGAGACTTGGAGCTGGCCAGCGCGCACCTTCCCGCTGTGTGTGCTACTGTCCGCAAACAGCCTCCAAACAAAGCAGGGCACTAAGGCAAGAGAAGTAAGCGCCCCAGGAGGGAATCTGCCTGCGAGGGAACCTGTGCAGCACATCCCTTGTTCCGCTCGACACTTCCCTGACTCTTAGGCAAAGCCCATCTCAGCTGGCTTGTAGGCGTGCCTCCGTGCTCAGAAGCAGCCCCGTGGCAGGCAGGACAGTGCGGGATGTCTTCTGGGAACGCAGCATGCTGCTTCCTATGCCCGGGACAAACCGCGAGCAGATGCCTGGCTTGCGCTTCCATCTGCCGAGACTTGGAGCTGGCCAGCGCGCACCTTCCCGCTGTGTGTGCTGCTGTCCGCAAACAGCCTCCAAACAAAGCAGGGCACTAAGGCAAGAGAAGTAAGCGCCCCAGGAGGGAATCTGCCTGCGAGGGAACCTGTGCAGCACATCCCTTGTTCCGCTCGACACTTCCCTGACTCTTAGGCAAAGCCCATCTCAGCTGGCTTGTAGGCGTGCCTCCGTGCTCAGAAGCAGCCCCGTGGCAGGCAGGACAGTGCGGGATGTCTTCTGGGCACGCAGCATGCTGCTTCCCATGCCCGGGACAAACCGCGAGCAGGTGCCTGGCTTGCGCTTCCATCTGCCGAGACTTGGAGCTGGCCAGCGCGCACCTTCCCGCTGTGTGTGCTGCTGTCCGCAAACAGTCTCCAAACAAAGCAGGGCACTAAGGCAAGAGAAGTAAGCGCCCCAGGAGGGAATCTGCCTGCGAGGGAAGCTGTGCAGCACATCCCTTGTTCCGCTCGACACTTCCCTGACTCTTAGGCAAAGCCCATCTCAGCTGGCTTGTAGGCGTGCCTCCGTGCTCAGAAGCAGCCCCGTGGCAGGCAGGACAGTGCGGGATGTCTTCTGGGCACGCAGCATGCTGCTTCCCATGCCCGGGACAAACCGCGAGCAGGTGCCTGGCTTGCGCTTCCATCTGCCGAGACTTGGAGCTGGCCAGCGCGCACCTTCCCGCTGTGTGTGCTGCTGTCCGCAAACAGCCTCCAAACAAAGCAGGGCACTAAGGCAAGAGAAGTAAGCGCCCCAGGAGGGAATCTGCCTGCGAGGGAACCTGTGCAGCACATCCCTTGTTCCGCTCGACACTTCCCTGACTCTTAGGCAAAGCCCATCTCAGCTGGCTTGTAGGCGTGCCTCCGTGCTCAGAAGCAGCCCCGTGGCAGGCAGGACAGTGCGGGATGTCTTCTGGGCACGCAGCATGCTGCTTCCCATGCCCGGGACAAACCGCGAGCAGGTGCCTGGCTTGCGCTTCCATCTGCCGAGACTTGGAGCTGGCCAGCGTGCACCTTCCCGCTGTGTGTGCTGCTGTCCGCAACCAGCCTCCAAACAAAGCAGGGCACTAAGGCAAGAGAAGTAAGCGCCCCAGGAGGGAATCTGCCTGCGAGGGAAGCTGTGCAGCACATCCCTTGTTCCGCTCGACACTTCCCTGACTCTTAGGCAAAGCCCATCTCAGCTGGCTTGTAGGCGTGCCTCCGTGCTCAGAAGCAGCCCCGTGGCAGGCAGGACAGTGCGGGATGTCTTCTGGGCACGCAGCATGCTGCTTCCCATGCCCAGGACAAACCGCGAGCAGGTGCCTGGCTTGCGCTTCCATCTGCCGAGACTTGGAGCTGGCCAGCGCGCACCTTCCCGCTGTGTGTGCTACTGTCCGCAAACAGCCTCCAAACAAAGCAGGGCACTAAGGCAAGAGAAGTAAGCGCCCCAGGAGGGAATCTGCCTGCGAGGGAACCTGTGCAGCACATCCCTTGTTCCGCTCGACACTTCCCTGACTCTTAGGCAAAGCCCATCTCAGCTGGCTTGTAGGCGTGCCTCCGTGCTCAGAAGCAGCCCCGTGGCAGGCAGGACAGTGCGGGATGTCTTCTGGGCACGCAGCATGCTGCTTCCTATGCCCAGGACAAACGCGAGCAGATGCCTGGCTTGCGCTTCCATCTGCCGAGACTTGGAGCTGGCCAGCGCGCACCTTCCCGCTGTGTGTGCTGCTGTCCGCAAACAGCCTCCAAACAAAGCAGGGCACTAAGGCAAGAGAAGTAAGCGCCCCAGGAGGGAATCTGCCTGCGAGGGAACCTGTGCAGCACATCCCTTGTTCCGCTCGACACTTCCCTGACTCTTAGGCAAAGCCCATCTCAGCTGGCTTGTAGGCGTGCCTCCGTGCTCAGAAGCAGCCCCGTGGCAGGCAGGACAGTGCGGGATGTCTTCTGGGCACGCAGCATGCTGCTTCCCATGCCCGGGACAAACCGCGAGCAGGTGCCTGGCTTGCGCTTCCATCTGCCGAGACTTGGAGCTGGCCAGCGCGCACCTTCCGCTGTGTGTGCTGCTGTCCGCAAACAGTCTCCAAACAAAGCAGGGCACTAGGCAAGAGAAGTAAGCGCCCCAGGAGGGAATCTGCCTGCGAGGGAAGCTGTGCAGCACATCCCTTGTTCCGCTCGACACTTCCCTGACTCTTAGGCAAAGCCCATCTCAGCTGGCTTGTAGGCATGCCTCCGTGCTCAGAAGCAGCCCCGTGGCAGGCAGGACAGTGCGGGATGTCTTCTGGGAACGCAGCATGCTGCTTCCCATGCCCGGGACAAACCGCGAGCAGGTGCCTGGCTTGCGCTTCCATCTGCCGAGACTTGGAGCTGGCCAGCGCGCACCTTCCCGCTGTGTGTGCTGCTGTCCGCAAACAGCCTCCAAACAAAGCAGGGCGCTAAGGCAAGAGAAGTAAGCGCCCCAGGAGGGAATCTGCCTGCGAGGGAACCTGTGCAGCACATCCCTTGTTCCGCTCGACACTTCCCTGACTCTTAGGCAAAGCCCATCTCAGCTGGCTTGTAGGCATGCCTCCGTGCTCAGAAGCAGCCCCGTGGCAGGCAGGACAGTGCGGGATGTCTTCTGGGCACGCAGCATGCTGCTTCCCATGCCCGGGACAAACCGCGAGCAGGTGCCTGGCTTGCGCTTCCATCTGCCGAGACTTGGAGCTGGCCAGCGCGCACCTTCCCGCTGTGTGTGCTGCTGTCCGCAAACAGCCTCCAAACAAAGCAGGGCACTAAGGCAAGAGAAGTAAGCGCCCCAGGAGGGAATCTGCCTGCGAGGGAACCTGTGCAGCACATCCCTTGTTCCGCTCGACACTTCCCTGACTCTTAGGCAAAGCCCATCTCAGCTGGCTTGTAGGCGTGCCTCCGTGCTCAGAAGCAGCCCCGTGGCAGGCAGGACAGTGCGAGAAGTACTCTGGGCACACAGTATGCTGCTTCCCATGCCCGGGACAAACCGCGAGCAGGTGCCTGGCTTGCGCTTCCATCTGCCGAGACTTGGAGCTGGCCAGCGCGCACCTTCCCGCTGTGTGTGCTGCTGTCCGCAAACAGCCTCCAAACAAAGCAGGGCACTAAGGCAAGAGAAGTAAGCGCCCCAGGAGGGAATCTGCCTGCGAGGGAACCTGTGCAGCACATCCCTTGTTCCGCTCGACACTTCCCTGACTCTTAGGCAAAGCCCATCTCAGCTGGCTTGTAGGCGTGCCTCCGTGCTCAGAAGCAGCCCCGTGGCAGGCAGGACAGTGCGGGATGTCTTCTGGGCACGCAGCATGCTGCTTCCCATGCCCGGGACAAACCGCGAGCAGGTGCCTGGCTTGCGCTTCCATCTGCCGAGACTTGGAGCTGGCCAGCGCGCACCTTCCCGCTGTGTGTGCTGCTGTCCGCAAACAGCCTCCAAACAAAGCAGGGCACTAAGGCAAGAGAAGTAAGCGCCCCAGGAGGGAATCTGCCTGCGAGGGAAGCTGTGCAGCACATCCCTTGTTCCGCTCGACACTTCCCTGACTCTTAGGCAAAGCCCATCTCAGCTGGCTTGTAGGCGTGCCTCCGTGCTCAGAAGCAGCCCCGTGGCAGGCAGGACAGTGCGGGATGTCTTCTGGGCACGCAGCATGCTGCTTCCTATGCCCGGGACAAACCGCGAGCAGGTGCCTGGCTTGCGCTTCCATCTGCCGAGACTTGGAGCTGGCCAGCGCGCACCTTCCCGCTGTGTGTGCTGCTGTCCGCAACCAGCCTCCAAACAAAGCAGGGCACTAAGGCAAGAGAAGTAAGCGCCCCAGGAGGGAATCTGCCTGCGAGGGAACCTGTGCAGCACATCCCTTGTTCCGCTCGACACTTCCCTGACTCTTAGGCAAAGCCCATCTCAGCTGGCTTGTAGGCGTGCCTCCGTGCTCAGAAGCAGCCCCGTGGCAGGCAGGACAGTGCGAGAAGTACTCTGGGCACACAGCATGCTGCTTCCCATGCCCGGGACAAACCGCGAGCAGGTGCCTGGCTTGCGCTTCCATCTGCCGAGACTTGGAGCTGGCCAGCGCGCACCTTCCCGCTGTGTGTGCTGCTGTCCGCAAACAGCCTCCAAACAAAGCAGGGCGCTAAGGCAAGAGAAGTAAGCGCCCCAGGAGGGAATCTGCCTGCGAGGGAAGCTGTGCAGCACATCCCTTGTTCCGCTCGACACTTCCCTGACTCTTAGGCAAAGCCCATCTCAGCTGGCTTGTAGGCATGCCTCCGTGCTCAGAAGCAGCCCCGTGGCAGGCAGGACAGTGCGGGATGTCTTCTGGGCACGCAGCATGCTGCTTCCCATGCCCGGGACAAACCGCGAGCAGGTGCCTGGCTTGCGCTTCCATCTGCCGAGACTTGGAGCTGGCCAGCGCGCACCTTCCCGCTGTGTGTGCTGCTGTCCGCAAACAGTCTCCAAACAAAGCAGGGCACTAAGGCAAGAGAAGTAAGCGCCCCAGGAGGGAATCTGCCTGCGAGGGAACCTGTGCAGCACATCCCTTGTTCCGCTCGACACTTCCCTGACTCTTAGGCAAAGCCCATCTCAGCTGGCTTGTAGGCGTGCCTCCGTGCTCAGAAGCAGCCCCGTGGCAGGCAGGACAGTGCGGGATGTCTTCTGGGCACGCAGCATGCTGCTTCCCATGCCCGGGACAAACCGCGAGCAGGTGCCTGGCTTGCGCTTCCATCTGCCGAGACTTGGAGCTGGCCAGCGCGCACCTTCCCGCTGTGTGTGCTGCTGTCCGCAAACAGCCTCCAAACAAAGCAGGGCACTAAGGCAAGAGAAGTAAGCGCTCCAGGAGGGAATCTGCCTGCGAGGGAAGCTGTGCAGCACATCCCTTGTTCCGCTCGACACTTCCCTGACTCTTAGGCAAAGCCCATCTCAGCTGGCTTGTAGGCGTGCCTCCGTGCTCAGAAGCAGCCCCGTGGCAGGCAGGACAGTGCGGGATGTCTTCTGGGCACGCAGCATGCTGCTTCCCATGCCCAGGACAAACCGCGAGCAGGTGCCTGGCTTGCGCTTCCATCTGCCGAGACTTGGAGCTGGCCAGCGCGCACCTTCCCGCTGTGTGTGCTACTGTCCGCAAACAGCCTCCAAACAAAGCAGGGCACTAAGGCAAGAGAAGTAAGCGCCCCAGGAGGGAATCTGCCTGCGAGGGAACCTGTGCAGCACATCCCTTGTTCCGCTCGACACTTCCCTGACTCTTAGGCAAAGCCCATCTCAGCTGGCTTGTAGGCGTGCCTCCGTGCTCAGAAGCAGCCCCGTGGCAGGCAGGACAGTGCGGGATGTCTTCTGGGCACGCAGCATGCTGCTTCCTATGCCCAGGACAAACCGCGAGCAGATGCCTGGCTTGCGCTTCCATCTGCCGAGACTTGGAGCTGGCCAGCGCGCACCTTCCCGCTGTGTGTGCTGCTGTCCGCAAACAGCCTCCAAACAAAGCAGGGCACTAAGGCAAGAGAAGTAAGCGCCCCAGGAGGGAATCTGCCTGCGAGGGAAGCTGTGCAGCACATCCCTTGTTCCGCTCGACACTTCCCTGACTCTTAGGCAAAGCCCATCTCAGCTGGCTTGTAGGCATGCCTCCGTGCTCAGAAGCAGCCCCGTGGCAGGCAGGACAGTGCGGGATGTCTTCTGGGAACGCAGCATGCTGCTTCCCATGCCCGGGACAAACCGCGAGCAGGTGCCTGGCTTGCGCTTCCATCTGCCGAGACTTGGAGCTGGCCAGCGCGCACCTTCCCGCTGTGTGTGCTGCTGTCCGCAAACAGCCTCCAAACAAAGCAGGGTGCTAAGGCAAGAGAAGTAAGCGCCCCAGGAGGGAATCTGCCTGCGAGGGAACCTGTGCAGCACATCCCTTGTTCCGCTCGACACTTCCCTGACTCTTAGGCAAAGCCCATCTCAGCTGGCTTGTAGGCATGCCTCCGTGCTCAGAAGCAGCCCCGTGGCAGGCAGGACAGTGCGGGATGTCTTCTGGGCACGCAGCATGCTGCTTCCCATGCCCGGGACAAACCGCGAGCAGGTGCCTGGCTTGCGCTTCCATCTGCCGAGACTTGGAGCTGGCCAGCGTGCACCTTCCCGCTGTGTGTGCTGCTGTCCGCAAACAGCCTCCAAACAAAGCAGGGCACTAAGGCAAGAGAAGTAAGCGCCCCAGGAGGGAATCTGCCTGCGAGGGAACCTGTGCAGCACATCCCTTGTTCCGCTCGACACTTCCCTGACTCTTAGGCAAAGCCCATCTCAGCTGGCTTGTAGGCGTGCCTCCGTGCTCAGAAGCAGCCCCGTGGCAGGCAGGACAGTGCGAGAAGTACTCTGGGCACACAGCATGCTGCTTCCCATGCCCGGGACAAACCGCGAGCAGGTGCCTGGCTTGCGCTTCCATCTGCCGAGACTTGGAGCTGGCCAGCGCGCACCTTCCCGCTGTGTGTGCTGCTGTCCGCAAACAGCCTCCAAACAAAGCAGGGCACTAAGGCAAGAGAAGTAAGCGCCCCAGGAGGGAATCTGCCTGCGAGGGAACCTGTGCAGCACATCCCTTGTTCCGCTCGACACTTCCCTGACTCTTAGGCAAAGCCCATCTCAGCTGGCTTGTAGGCATGCCTCCGTGCTCAGAAGCAGCCCCGTGGCAGGCAGGACAGTGCGGGATGTCTTCTGGGAACGCAGCATGCTGCTTCCCATGCCCGGGACAAACCGCGAGCAGGTGCCTGGCTTGCGCTTCCATCTGCCGAGACTTGGAGCTGGCCAGCGCGCACCTTCCCGCTGTGTGTGCTGCTGTCCGCAAACAGCCTCCAAACAAAGCAGGGCGCTAAGGCAAGAGAAGTAAGCGCCCCAGGAGGGAATCTGCCTGCGAGGGAACCTGTGCAGCACATCCCTTGTTCCGCTCGACACTTCCCTGACTCTTAGGCAAAGCCCATCTCAGCTGGCTTGTAGGCATGCCTCCGTGCTCAGAAGCAGCCCCGTGGCAGGCAGGACAGTGCGGGATGTCTTCTGGGCACGCAGCATGCTGCTTCCCATGCCCGGGACAAACCGCGAGCAGGTGCCTGGCTTGCGCTTCCATCTGCCGAGACTTGGAGCTGGCCAGCGCGCACCTTCCCGCTGTGTGTGCTGCTGTCCGCAAACAGCCTCCAAACAAAGCAGGGCACTAAGGCAAGAGAAGTAAGCGCCCCAGGAGGGAATCTGCCTGCGAGGGAACCTGTGCAGCACATCCCTTGTTCCGCTCGACACTTCCCTGACTCTTAGGCAAAGCCCATCTCAGCTGGCTTGTAGGCGTGCCTCCGTGCTCAGAAGCAGCCCCGTGGCAGGCAGGACAGTGCGAGAAGTACTCTGGGCACACAGCATGCTGCTTCCCATGCCCGGGACAAACCGCGAGCAGGTGCCTGGCTTGCTCTTCCATCTGCCGAGACTTGGAGCTGGCCAGCGCGCACCTTCCCGCTGTGTGTGCTGCTGTCCGCAAACAGCCTCCAAACAAAGCAGGGCACTAAGGCAAGAGAAGTAAGCGCCCCAGGAGGGAATCTGCCTGCGAGGGAACCTGTGCAGCACATCCCTTGTTCCGCTCGACACTTCCCTGACTCTTAGGCAAAGCCCATCTCAGCTGGCTTGTAGGCGTGCCTCCGTGCTCAGAAGCAGCCCCGTGGCAGGCAGGACAGTGCGGGATGTCTTCTGGGCACGCAGCATGCTGCTTCCCATGCCCGGGACAAACCGCGAGCAGGTGCCTGGCTTGCGCTTCCATCTGCCGAAACTTGGAGCTGGCCAGCGCGCACCTTCCCGCTGTGTGTGCTGCTGTCCGCAAACAGCCTCCAAACAAAGCAGGGCACTAAGGCAAGAGAAGTAAGCGCCCCAGGAGGGAATCTGCCTGCGAGGGAACCTGTGCAGCACATCCCTTGTTCCGCTCGACACTTCCCTGACTCTTAGGCAAAGCCCATCTCAGCTGGCTTGTAGGCATGCCTCCGTGCTCAGAAGCAGCCCCGTGGCAGGCAGGACAGTGCGGGATGTCTTCTGGGCACGCAGCATGCTGCTTCCCATGCCCGGGACAAACCGCGAGCAGGTGCCTGGCTTGCGCTTCCATCTGCCGAGACTTGGAGCTGGCCAGCGCGCACCTTCCCGCTGTGTGTGCTGCTGTCCGCAAACAGCCTCCAAATAAAGC
Source organism: Rhea pennata (assembly GCF_028389875.1). Lineage (NCBI taxonomy): Eukaryota > Metazoa > Chordata > Aves > Rheiformes > Rheidae > Rhea > Rhea pennata. Next base: position 65,517 of record NW_026907610.1, on the reverse strand, counting down.
AGGGCACTAAGGCAAGAGAAGTAAGCGCCCCAGGAGGGAATCTGCCTGCGAGGGAACCTGTGCAGCACATCCCTTGTTCCGCTCGACACTTCCCTGACTCTTAGGCAAAGCCCATCTCAGCTGGCTTGTAGGCGTGCCTCCGTGCTCAGAAGCAGCCCCGTGGCAGGCAGGACAGTGCGAGAAGTACTCTGGGCACACAGCATGCTGCTTCCCATGCCCGGGACAAACCGCGAGCAGGTGCCTGGCTTGCGCTTCCATCTGCCGAGACTTGGAGCTGGCCAGCGCGCACCTTCCCGCTGTGTGTGCTGCTGTCCGCAAACAGCCTCCAAACAAAGCAGGGCACTAAGGCAAGAGAAGTAAGCGCCCCAGGAGGGAATCTGCCTGCGAGGGAACCTGTGCAGCACATCCCTTGTTCGCTCGACACTTCCCTGACTCTTAGGCAAAGCCCATCTCAGCTGGCTTGTAGGCGTGCCTCCGTGCTCAGAAGCAGCCCCGTGGCAGGCAGGACAGTGCGGGATGTCTTCTGGGCACGCAGCATGCTGCTTCCCATGCCCGGGACAAACCGCGAGCAGGTGCCTGGCTTGCGCTTCCATCTGCCGAGACTTGGAGCTGGCCAGCGCGCACCTTCCCGCTGTGTGTGCTGCTGTCCGCAAACAGCCTCCAAACAAAGCAGGGCACTAAGGCAAGAGAAGTAAGCGCCCCAGGAGGGAATCTGCCTGCGAGGGAACCTGTGCAGCACATCCCTTGTTCCGCTCGACACTTCCCTGACTCTTAGGCAAAGCCCATCTCAGCTGGCTTGTAGGCATGCCTCCGTGCTCAGAAGCAGCCCCGTGGCAGGCAGGACAGTGCGGGATGTCTTCTGGGCACGCAGCATGCTGCTTCCCATGCCCGGGACAAACCGCGAGCAGGTGCCTGGCTTGCGCTTCCATCTGCCGAGACTTGGAGCTGGCCAGCGTGCACCTGCCCGCTGTGTGTGCTGCTGTCCGCAAACAGCCTCCAAACAAGCAGGGCACTAAGGCAAGAGAAGTAAGCGCCCCAGGAGGGAATCTGCCTGCGAGGGAACCTGTGCAGCACATCCCTTGTTCCGCTCGACACTTCCCTGACTCTTAGGCAAAGCCCATCTCAGCTGGCTTGTAGGCGTGCCTCCGTGCTCAGAAGCAGCCCCGTGGCAGGCAGGACAGTGCGAGAAGTACTCTGGGCACACAGCATGCTGCTTCCCATGCCCGGGACAAACCGCGAGCAGGTGCCTGGCTTGCGCTTCCATCTGCCGAGACTTGGAGCTGGCCAGCGCGCACCTTCCCGCTGTGTGTGCTGCTGTCCGCAAACAGCCTCCAAACAAAGCAGGGCACTAAGGCAAGAGAAGTAAGCGCCCAGGAGGGAATCTGCCTGCGAGGGAACCTGTGCAGCACATCCCTTGTTCCGCTCGACACTTCCCTGACTCTTAGGCAAAGCCCATCTCAGCTGGCTTGTAGGCGTGCCTCCGTGCTCAGAAGCAGCCCCGTGGCAGCAGGACAGTGCGAGAAGTACTCTGGGCACACAGCATGCTGCTTCCATGCCCGGGACAAACCGCGAGCAGGTGCCTGGCTTGCGCTTCCATCTGCCGAGACTTGGAGCTGGCCAGCGCGCACCTTCCCGCTGTGTGTGCTGCTGTCCGCAAACAGCCTCCAAACAAAGCAGGGCACTAAGGCAAGAGAAGTAAGCGCCCCAGGAGGAATCTGCCTGCGAGGGAACCTGTGCAGCACATCCCTTGTTCCGCTCGACACTTCCCTGACTCTTAGGCAAAGCCCATCTCAGCTGGCTTGTAGGCGTGCCTCCGTGCTCAGAAGCAGCCCCGTGGCAGGCAGGACAGTGCGGGATGTCTTCTGGGCACGCAGCATGCTGCTTCCCATGCCCGGGACAAACCGCGAGCAGGTGCCTGGCTTGCGCTTCCATCTGCCGAGACTTGGAGCTGGCCAGCGCGCACCTTCCCGCTGTGTGTGCTGCTGTCCGCAAACAGCCTCCAAACAAAGCAGGGCACTAAGGCAAGAGAAGTAAGCGCCCCAGGAGGGAATCTGCCTGCGAGGGAACCTGTGCAGCACATCCCTTGTTCCGCTCGACACTTCCCTGACTCTTAGGCAAAGCCCATCTCAGCTGGCTTGTAGGCGTGCCTCCGTGCTCAGAAGCAGCCCCGTGGCAGGCAGGACAGTGCGAGAAGTACTCTGGGCACACAGCATGCTGCTTCCCATGCCCGGGACAAACCGCGAGCAGGTGCCTGGCTTGCGCTTCCATCTGCCGAGACTTGGAGCTGGCCAGCGCGCACCTTCCCGCTGTGTGTGCTGCTGTCCGCAAACAGCCTCCAAACAAAGCAGGGCACTAAGGCAAAGAGAAGTAAGCGCCCCAGGAGGGAATCTGCCTGCGAGGGAACCTGTGCAGCACATCCCTTGTTCCGCTCGACACTTCCCTGACTCTTAGGCAAAGCCCATCTCAGCTGGCTTGTAGGCGTGCCTCCGTGCTCAGAAGCAGCCCCGTGGCAGGCAGGACAGTGCGAGAAGTACTCTGGGCACACAGCATGCTGCTTCCCATGCCGGGACAAACCGCGAGCAGGTGCCTGGCTTGCGCTTCCATCTGCCGAGACTTGGAGCTGGCCAGCGCGCACCTTCCCGCTGTGTGTGCTGCTGTCCGCAAACAGCCTCCAAACAAAGCAGGGCACTAAGGCAAGAGAAGTAAGCGCCCCAGGAGGGAATCTGCCTGCGAGGGAACCTGTGCAGCACATCCCTTGTTCCGCTCGACACTTCCCTGACTCTTAGGCAAAGCCCATCTCAGCTGGCTTGTAGGCGTGCCTCCGTGCTCAGAAGCAGCCCCGTGGCAGGCAGGACAGTGCGGGATGTCTTCTGGGCACGCAGCATGCTGCTTCCCATGCCCGGGACAAACCGCGAGCAGGTGCCTGGCTTGCGCTTCCATCTGCCGAGACTTGGAGCTGGCCAGCGCGCACCTTCCCGCTGTGTGTGCTGCTGTCCGCAAACAGCCTCCAAACAAAGCAGGGCACTAAGGCAAGAGAAGTAAGCGCCCCAGGAGGGAATCTGCCTGCGAGGGAACCTGTGCAGCACATCCCTTGTTCCGCTCGACACTTCCCTGACTCTTAGGCAAAGCCCATCTCAGCTGGCTTGTAGGCATGCCTCCGTGCTCAGAAGCAGCCCCGTGGCAGGCAGGACAGTGCGGGATGTCTTCTGGGCACGCAGCATGCTGCTTCCCATGCCCGGGACAAACCGCGAGCAGGTGCCTGGCTTGCGCTTCCATCTGCCGAGACTTGGAGCTGGCCAGCGTGCACCTTCCCGCTGTGTGTGCTGCTGTCCGCAAACAGCCTCCAAACAAAGCAGGGCACTAAGGCAAGAGAAGTAAGCGCCCCAGGAGGGAATCTGCCTGCGAGGGAACCTGTGCAGCACATCCCTTGTTTCCGCTCGACACTTCCCTGACTCTTAGGCAAAGCCCATCTCAGCTGGCTTGTAGGCGTGCCTCCGTGCTCAGAAGCAGCCCCGTGGCAGGCAGGACAGTGCGAGAAGTACTCTGGGCACACAGCATGCTGCTTCCCATGCCCGGGACAAACCGCGAGCAGGTGCCTGGCTTGCGCTTCCATCTGCCGAGACTTGGGGAGCTGGCCAGCGCGCACCTTCCCGCTGTGTGTGCTGCTGTCCGCAACCAGCCTCCAAACAAGCAGGGCACTAAGGCAAGAGAAGTAAGCGCCCCAGGAGGGAATCTGCCTGCGAGGGAACCTGTGCAGCACATCCCTTGTTCCGCTCGACACTTCCCTGACTCTTAGGCAAAGCCCATCTCAGCTGGCTTGTAGGCGTGCCTCCGTGCTCAGAAGCAGCCCCGTGGCAGGCAGGACAGTGCGGGATGTCTTCTGGGCACGCAGCATGCTGCTTCCCATGCCCGGGACAAACCGCGAGCAGGTGCCTGGCTTGCGCTTCCATCTGCCGAGACTTGGAGCTGGCCAGCGCGCACCTTCCCGCTGTGTGTGCTGCTGTCCGCAAAGAGCCTCCAAACAAAGCAGGGCACTAAGCAAGAGAAGTAAGCGCCCCAGGAGGGAATCTGCCTGCGAGGGAACCTGTGCAGCAACATCCCTTGTTCCGCTCGACACTTCCCTGACTCTTAGGCAAAGCCCATCTCAGCTGGCTTGTAGGCGTGCCTCCGTGCTCAGAAGCAGCCCCGTGGCAGGCAGGACAGTGCGGGATGTCTTCTGGGCACGCAGCATGCTGCTTCCCATGCCCGGGACAAACCGCGAGCAGGTGCCTGGCTTGCGCTTCCATCTGCCGAGACTTGGAGCTGGCCAGCGCGCACCTTCCCGCTGTGTGTGCTGCTGTCCGCAAACAGTCTCCCAAACAAAGCAGGGCACTAAGGCAAGAGAAGTAAGCGCCCCAGGAGGGAATCTGCCTGCGAGGGAACCTGTGCAGCACATCCCTTGTTCCGCTCGACACTTCCCTGACTCTTAGGCAAAGCCCATCTCAGCTGGCTTGTAGGCGTGCCTCCGTGCTCAGAAGCAGCCCCGTGGCAGGCAGGACAGTGCGGGATGTCTTCTGGGCACGCAGCATGCTGCTTCCTATGCCCGGGACAAACCGCGAGCAGATGCCTGGCTTGCGCTTCCATCTGCCGAGACTTGGAGCTGGCCAGCGCGCACCTTCCCGCTGTGTGTGCTGCTGTCCGCAAACAGCCTCCAAACAAAGCAGGGCACTAAGGCAAGAGAAGTAAGCGCCCCAGGAGGGAATCTGCCTGCGAGGGAAGCTGTGCAGCACATCCCTTGTTCCGCTCGACACTTCCCTGACTCTTAGCAAAGCCCATCTCAGCTGCTTGTAGCGTGCCTCCGTGCTCAGAAGCAGCCCCGTGGCAGGCAGGACAGTGCGGGATGTCTTCTGGGCACGTAGCATGCTGCTTCCCATGCCCGGGGCAAACCGCGAGCAGGTGCCTGGCTTGCGCTTCCATCTGCCGAGACTTGGAGCTGCTGCCAGCGCGCACCTTCCCGCTGTGTGTGCTGCTGTCCGCAAACAGCCTCAAACAAAGCAGGGCACTAAGGCAAGAGAAGTAAGCGCCCCAGGAGGGAATCTGCCTGCGAGGGAAGCTGTGCAGCCCATCCCTTGTTCCGCTCGACACCTTCCCTGACTCTTAGGCAAAGCCCATGTCAGCTGGCTTGTAGGCGTGCCTCCGTGCTCAGAAGCAGCCCCCGTGGCAGGCAGGACAGTGCGGGATGTCTTCTGGGCACGCAGCATGCTGCTTCCCATGCCCGGGACAAACCGCGAGCAGGTGCCTGGCTTGCGCTTCCATCTGCCGAGACTTGGAGCCTGGCCAGCACGCACCTTCCGCCTGTGTGTGCTGCTGTCCGCAAACAGCCTCCAAAACAAAGCAGGGTGCTAAGCAAGAGAAGTAAGCGCTCCAGGAGGGAATCTGCCTGCGAGGGAAGCTGTGCAGCACATCCTTGTTCCGCTCGACACTTCCTGACTCTTAGGCAAAGCCATCTCAGCTGGCTTGTAGGCGTGCCTCCGTGCTCAGAAGCAGCACCCGTGGCAGGCAGGACAGTGCGGGATGTCTTCTGGGCACGCAGCATGCTGCTTCCTATGCCCGGGACAACCGCGAGCAGATGCCTGGCTTGCGCTTCCATCTGCCGAGACTTGGAGCTGGCCAGCGCGCACCTTCCCGCTGTGTGTGCTGCTGTCCGCAAACAGCCTCCAACAAAGCAGGGCACTAAGGCAAGAGAAGTAAGCGCCCCAGGAGGGAATCTGCCTGCGAGGGAACCTGTGCAGCACATCCCTTGTTCCGCTCGACACTTCCCTGACTCTTAGGCAAAGCCCATCTCAGCTGGCTTGTAGGCGTGCCTCCGTGCTCAGAAGCAGCCCCGTGGCAGGCAGGACAGTGCGGGATGTCTTCTGGGCACGCAGCATGCTGCTTCCCATGCCCGGGACAAACCGCGAGCAGGTGCCTGGCTTGCGCTTCCATCTGCCGAGACTTGAAGCTGGCCAGCGCGCACCTTCCCGCTGTGTGTGCTGCTGTCCGCAAACAGTCTCCAAACAAAGCAGGGCACTAAGGCAAGAGAAGTAAGCGCCCCAGGAGGGAATCTGCCTGCGAGGGAACCTGTGCAGCACATCCCTTGTTCCGCTCGACACTTCCCTGACTCTTAGGCAAAGCCCATCTCAGCTGGCTTGTAGGCGTGCCTCCGTGCTCAGAAGCAGCCCCGTGGCAGGCAGGACAGTGCGGGATGTCTTCTGGGCACGCTAGCATGCTGCTTCCCATGCCCGGGACAAACCGCGAGCAGGTGCCTGGCTTGTGCTTCCATCTGCCAGAGACTTGGAGCTGGCCAGCGCGCACCTTCCGCTGTGTGTGCTGCTGTCCGCAAACAGCCTCCAAAACAAAGCAGGGCACTAAGGCAAGAGAAGTAAGCGCCCCAGGAGGGAATCTGCCTGCGAGGGAACCTGTGCAGCACATCCCTTGTTCCGCTCGACACTTCCCTGACTCTTAGGCAAAGCCCATCTCAGCTGGCTTGTAGGCGTGCCTCCGTGCTCAGAAGCAGCCCCGTGGCAGGCAGGACAGTGCGGGATGTCTTCTGGGCACGCAGCATGCTGCTTCCCATGCCCGGGACAAACCGCGAGCAGGTGCATGGCTTGCGCTTCCATCTGCCGAGACTTGGAGCTGGCCAGCGTGCACCTTCCCGCTGTGTGTGCTGCTGTCCGCAAACAGCCTCCAAACAAAGCAGGGCACTAAGGCAGAGAAGTAAGCGCCCCAGGAGGAATCTGCTGCGAGGGAACCTGTGCAGCACATCCCTTGTTCCGCTCGACACTTCCCTGACTCTTAGGCAAAGCCATCTCAGCTGGCTTGTAGGCGTGCCTCCGTGCTCAGAAGCAGCCCCGTGGCAGGCAGGACAGTGCGGGATGTCTTCTGGGCACGCAGCATGCTGCTTCCCATGCCCAGGACAAACCGCGAGCAGGTGCCTGGCTTGCGCTTCCATCTGCCGAGACTTGGAGCTGGCCAGCGCGCACCTTCCCGCTGTGTGTGCTACTGTCCGCAAACAGCCTCCAAAACAAGCAGGGCACTAAGCAAGAGAAGTAAGCGCCCCAGGAGGGAATCTGCCTGCGAGGGAACCTGTGCAGCGACATCCCTTGTTCCGCTCGACACTTCCTGACTCTTAGGCAAAGCCCATCTCAGCTGGCTTGTAGGCGTGCCTCCGTGCTCAGAAGCAGCCCCGTGGCAGGCAGGACAGTGCGGGATGTCTTCTGGGCACGCAGCCATGCTGCTTCCCATGCCCGGGACAAACCGCGAGCAGGTGCATGCTTGCGCTTCCATCTGCGAGACTTGGAGCTGGCCAGCGTGCACCTTCCCGCTGTGTGTGCTGCTGTCCGCAAACAGCCTCCAAACAAAGCAGGGCACTAAGGCAAGAGAAGTAAGCGCCCCAGGAGGGAATCTGCCTGCGAGGGAACCTGTGCAGCACATCCCTTGTTCCGCTCGACACTTCCCTGACTCTTAGGCAAAGCCCATCTCAGCTGGCTTGTAGGCGTGCCTCCGTGCTCAGAAGCAGCCCCGTGGCAGGCAGGACAGTGCGGGATGTCTTCTGGGCACGCAGCATGCTGCTTCCCATGCCCAGGACAAACCGCGAGCAGGTGCCTGGCTTGCGCTTCCATCTGCCGAGACTTGGAGCTGGCCAGCGCGCACCTTCCCGCTGTGTGTGCTACTGTCCGCAAACAGCCTCCAAACAAAGCAGGGCACTAAGGCAAGAGAAGTAAGCGCCCCAGGAGGGAATCTGCCTGCGAGGGAACCTGTGCAGCACATCCCTTGTTCCGCTCGACACTTCCCTGACTCTTAGGCAAAGCCCATCTCAGCTGGCTTGTAGGCGTGCCTCCGTGCTCAGAAGCAGCCCCGTGGCAGGCAGGACAGTGCGGGATGTCTTCTGGGCACGCAGCATGCTGCTTCCTATGCCCGGGACAAACCGCGAGCAGGTGCCTGGCTTGCGCTTCCATCTGCCGAGACTTGGAGCTGGCCAGCGCGCACCTTCCCGCTGTGTGTGCTGCTGTCCGCAACCAGCCTCCAAACAAAGCAGGGCACTAAGGCAAGAGAAGTAAGCGCCCCAGGAGGGAATCTGCCTGCGAGGGAACCTGTGCAGCACATCCCTTGTTCCGCTCGACACTTCCCTGACTCTTAGGCAAAGCCCATCTCAGCTGGCTTGTAGGCGTGCCTCCGTGCTCAGAAGCAGCCCCGTGGCAGGCAGGACAGTGCGGGATGTCTTCTGGGCACGCAGCATGCTGCTTCCCATGCCCGGGACAAACCGCGAGCAGGTGCCTGGCTTGCGCTTCCATCTGCCGAGACTTGGAGCTGGCCAGCGCGCACCTTCCCGCTGTGTGTGCTGCTGTCCGCAAACAGCCTCCAAACAAAGCAGGGCACTAAGGCAAGAGAAGTAAGCGCCCCAGGAGGGAATCTGCCTGCGAGGGAACCTGTGCAGCACATCCCTTGTTCCGCTCGACACTTCCCTGACTCTTAGGCAAAGCCCATCTCAGCTGGCTTGTAGGCATGCCTCCGTGCTCAGAAGCAGCCCCGTGGCAGGCAGGACAGTGCGGGATGTCTTCTGGGAACGCAGCATGCTGCTTCCCATGCCCGGGACAAACCGCGAGCAGGTGCCTGGCTTGCGCTTCCATCTGCCGAGACTTGGAGCTGGCCAGCGCGCACCTTCCCGCTGTGTGTGCTGCTGTCCGCAAACAGCCTCCAAACAAAGCAGGGCGCTAAGGCAAGAGAAGTAAGCGCCCCAGGAGGGAATCTGCCTGCGAGGGAACCTGTGCAGCACATCCCTTGTTCCGCTCGACACTTCCCTGACTCTTAGGCAAAGCCCATCTCAGCTGGCTTGTAGGCATGCCTCCGTGCTCAGAAGCAGCCCCGTGGCAGGCAGGACAGTGCGAGAAGTACTCTGGGCACACACCATGCTGCTTCCCATGCCCAGGACAAACCGCGAGCAGGTGCATGGCTTGCGCTTCCATCTGCTGAGACTTGGAGCTGGCCAGCGCGCACCTTCCCGCTGTGTGTGCTGCTGTCCGCAAACAGCCTCCAAACAAAGCAGGGCACTAAGGCAAGAGAAGTAAGCGCCCCAGGAGGGAATCTGCCTGCGAGGGAACCTGTGCAGCACATCCCTTGTTCCGCTCGACACTTCCCTGACTCTTAGGCAAAGCCCATCTCAGCTGGCTTGTAGGCATGCCTCCGTGCTCAGAAGCAGCCCCGTGGCAGGCAGGACAGTGCGGGATGTCTTCTGGGCACGCAGCATGCTGCTTCCCATGCCCGGGACAAACCGCGAGCAGGTGCCTGGCTTGCGCTTCCATCTGCCGAGACTTGGAGCTGGCCAGCGCGCACCTTCCCGCTGTGTGTGCTGCTGTCCGCAACCAGCCTCCAAACAAAGCAGGGCACTAAGGCAAGAGAAGTAAGCGCCCCAGGAGGGAATCTGCCTGCGAGGGAACCTGTGCAGCACATCCCTTGTTCCGCTCGACACTTCCCTGACTCTTAGGCAAAGCCCATCTCAGCTGGCTTGTAGGCGTGCCTCCGTGCTCAGAAGCAGCCCCGTGGCAGGCAGGACAGTGCGGGATGTCTTCTGGGCACACAGCATGCTGCTTCCCATGCCCAGGACAAACCGCGAGCAGGTGCCTGGCTTGCGCTTCCATCTGCTGAGTCTTGGAGCTGGCCAGCGCGCACCTTCCCGCTGTGTGTGCTGCTGTCCGCAAACAGCCTCCAAACAAAGCAGGGCACTAAGGCAAGAGAAGTAAGCGCCCCAGGAGGGAATCTGCCTGCGAGGGAACCTGTGCAGCACATCCCTTGTTCCGCTCGACACTTCCCTGACTCTTAGGCAAAGCCCATCTCAGCTGGCTTGTAGGCATGCCTCCGTGCTCAGAAGCAGCCCCGTGGCAGGCAGGACAGTGCGGGATGTCTTCTGGGCACGCAGCATGCTGCTTCCCATGCCCGGGACAAACCGCGAGCAGGTGCCTGGCTTGCGCTTCCATCTGCCGAGACTTGGAGCTGGCCAGCGTGCACCTTCCCGCTGTGTGTGCTGCTGTCCGCAAACAGCCTCCAAACAAAGCAGGGCACTAAGGCAAGAGAAGTAAGCGCCCCAGGAGGGAATCTGCCTGCGAGGGAAGCTGTGCAGCACATCCCTTGTTCCGCTCGACACTTCCCTGACTCTTAGGCAAAGCCCATCTCAGCTGGCTTGTAGGCGTGCCTCCGTGCTCAGAAGCAGCCCCGTGGCAGGCAGGACAGTGCGGGATGTCTTCTGGGCACGCAGCATGCTGCTTCCCATGCCCGGGACAAACCGCGAGCAGGTGCCTGGCTTGCGCTTCCATCTGCCGAGACTTGGAGCTGGCCAGCGTGCACCTTCCCGCTGTGTGTGCTGCTGTCCGCAAACAGCCTCCAAACAAAGCAGGGCACTAAGGCAAGAGAAGTAAGCGCCCCAGGAGGGAATCTGCCTGCGAGGGAACCTGTGCAGCACATCCCTTGTTCCGCTCGACACTTCCCTGACTCTTAGGCAAAGCCCATCTCAGCTGGCTTGTAGGCGTGCCTCCGTGCTCAGAAGCAGCCCCGTGGCAGGCAGGACAGTGCGGGATGTCTTCTGGGCACGCAGCATGCTGCTTCCCATGCCCAGGACAAACCGCGAGCAGGTGCCTGGCTTGCGCTTCCATCTGCCGAGACTTGGAGCTGGCCAGCGCGCACCTTCCCGCTGTGTGTGCTACTGTCCGCAAACAGCCTCCAAACAAAGCAGGGCACTAAGGCAAGAGAAGTAAGCGCCCCAGGAGGGAATCTGCCTGCGAGGGAACCTGTGCAGCACATCCCTTGTTCCGCTCGACACTTCCCTGACTCTTAGGCAAAGCCCATCTCAGCTGGCTTGTAGGCGTGCCTCCGTGCTCAGAAGCAGCCCCGTGGCAGGCAGGACAGTGCGGGATGTCTTCTGGGCACGCAGCATGCTGCTTCCTATGCCCAGGACAAACCGCGAGCAGGTGCCTGGCTTGCGCTTCCATCTGCCGAGACTTGGAGCTGGCCAGCGCGCACCTTCCCGCTGTGTGTGCTGCTGTCCGCAAACAGCCTCCAAACAAAGCAGGGCACTAAGGCAAGAGAAGTAAGCGCCCCAGGAGGGAATCTGCCTGCGAGGGAACCTGTGCAGCACATCCCTTGTTCCGCTCGACACTTCCCTGACTCTTAGGCAAAGCCCATCTCAGCTGGCTTGTAGGCGTGCCTCCGTGCTCAGAAGCAGCCCCGTGGCAGGCAGGACAGTGCGGGATGTCTTCTGGGCACGCAGCATGCTGCTTCCCATGCCCGGGACAAACCGCGAGCAGGTGCCTGGCTTGCGCTTCCATCTGCCGAGACTTGGAGCTGGCCAGCGCGCACCTTCCCGCTGTGTGTGCTGCTGTCCGCAAACAGCCTCCAAACAAAGCAGGGCACTAAGGCAAGAGAAGTAAGCGCCCCAGGAGGGAATCTGCCTGCGAGGGAAGCTGTGCAGCACATCCCTTGTTCCGCTCGACACTTCCCTGACTCTTAGGCAAAGCCCATCTCAGCTGGCTTGTAGGCATGCCTCCGTGCTCAGAAGCAGCCCCGTGGCAGGCAGGACAGTGCGGGATGTCTTCTGGGAACGCAGCATGCTGCTTCCCATGCCCGGGACAAACCGCGAGCAGGTGCCTGGCTTGCGCTTCCATCTGCCGAGACTTGGAGCTGGCCAGCGCGCACCTTCCCGCTGTGTGTGCTGCTGTCCGCAAACAGCCTCCAAACAAAGCAGGGCGCTAAGGCAAGAGAAGTAAGCGCCCCAGGAGGGAATCTGCCTGCGAGGGAACCTGTGCAGCACATCCCTTGTTCCGCTCGACACTTCCCTGACTCTTAGGCAAAGCCCATCTCAGCTGGCTTGTAGGCATGCCTCCGTGCTCAGAAGCAGCCCCGTGGCAGGCAGGACAGTGCGAGAAGTACTCTGGGCACACACCATGCTGCTTCCCATGCCCAGGACAAACCGCGAGCAGGTGCATGGCTTGCGCTTCCATCTGCTGAGTCTTGGAGCTGGCCAGCGCGCACCTTCCCGCTGTGTGTGCTGCTGTCCGCAAACAGCCTCCAAACAAAGCAGGGCGCTAAGGCAAGAGAAGTAAGCGCCCCAGGAGGGAATCTGCCTGCGAGGGAAGCTGTGCAGCACATCCCTTGTTCCGCTCGACACTTCCCTGACTCTTAGGCAAAGCCCATCTCAGCTGGCTTGTAGGCATGCCTCCGTGCTCAGAAGCAGCCCCGTGGCAGGCAGGACAGTGCGGGATGTCTTCTGGGCACGCAGCATGCTGCTTCCCATGCCCGGGACAAACCGCGAGCAGGTGCCTGGCTTGCGCTTCCATCTGCCGAGACTTGGAGCTGGCCAGCGCGCACCTTCCCGCTGTGTGTGCTGCTGTCCGCAAACAGCCTCCAAACAAAGCAGGGCACTAAGGCAAGAGAAGTAAGCGCCCCAGGAGGGAATCTGCCTGCGAGGGAACCTGTGCAGCACATCCCTTGTTCCGCTCGACACTTCCCTGACTCTTAGGCAAAGCCCATCTCAGCTGGCTTGTAGGCGTGCCTCCGTGCTCAGAAGCAGCCCCGTGGCAGGCAGGACAGTGCGGGATGTCTTCTGGGCACGCAGCATGCTGCTTCCCATGCCCAGGACAAACCGCGAGCAGGTGCCTGGCTTGCGCTTCCATCTGCCGAGACTTGGAGCTGGCCAGCGCGCACCTTCCCGCTGTGTGTGCTGCTGTCCGCAAACAGCCTCCAAACAAAGCAGGGCACTAAGGCAAGAGAAGTAAGCGCCCCAGGAGGGAATCTGCCTGCGAGGGAAGCTGTGCAGCACATCCCTTGTTCCGCTCGACACTTCCCTGACTCTTAGGCAAAGCCCATCTCAGCTGGCTTGTAGGCATGCCTCCGTGCTCAGAAGCAGCCCCGTGGCAGGCAGGACAGTGCGGGATGTCTTCTGGGCACGCAGCATGCTGCTTCCCATGCCCGGGACAAACCGCGAGCAGGTGCCTGGCTTGCGCTTCCATCTGCCGAGACTTGGAGCTGGCCAGCGTGCACCTTCCCGCTGTGTGTGCTGCTGTCCGCAAACAGCCTCCAAACAAAGCAGGGCACTAAGGCAAGAGAAGTAAGCGCCCCAGGAGGGAATCTGCCTGCGAGGGAAGCTGTGCAGCACATCCCTTGTTCCGCTCGACACTTCCCTGACTCTTAGGCAAAGCCCATCTCAGCTGGCTTGTAGGCGTGCCTCCGTGCTCAGAAGCAGCCCCGTGGCAGGCAGGACAGTGCGGGATGTCTTCTGGGCACGCAGCATGCTGCTTCCTATGCCCGGGACAAACCGCGAGCAGGTGCCTGGCTTGCGCTTCCATCTGCCGAGACTTGGAGCTGGCCAGCGCGCACCTTCCCGCTGTGTGTGCTGCTGTCCGCAAACAGCCTCCAAACAAAGCAGGGCACTAAGGCAAGAGAAGTAAGCGCCCCAGGAGGGAATCTGCCTGCGAGGGAACCTGTGCAGCACATCCCTTGTTCCGCTCGACACTTCCCTGACTCTTAGGCAAAGCCCATCTCAGCTGGCTTGTAGGCGTGCCTCCGTGCTCAGAAGCAGCCCCGTGGCAGGCAGGACAGTGCGAGAAGTACTCTGGGCACACAGCATGCTGCTTCCCATGCCCGGGACAAACCGCGAGCAGGTGCCTGGCTTGCGCTTCCATCTGCCGAGACTTGGAGCTGGCCAGCGCGCACCTTCCCGCTGTGTGTGCTGCTGTCCGCAAACAGCCTCCAAACAAAGCAGGGCGCTAAGGCAAGAGAAGTAAGCGCCCCAGGAGGGAATCTGCCTGCGAGGGAAGCTGTGCAGCACATCCCTTGTTCCGCTCGACACTTCCCTGACTCTTAGGCAAAGCCCATCTCAGCTGGCTTGTAGGCGTGCCTCCGTGCTCAGAAGCAGCCCCGTGGCAGGCAGGACAGTGCGGGATGTCTTCTGGGCACGCAGCATGCTGCTTCCCATGCCCGGGACAAACCGCGAGCAGGTGCCTGGCTTGCGCTTCCATCTGCCGAGACTTGGAGCTGGCCAGCGCGCACCTTCCCGCTGTGTGTGCTGCTGTCCGCAAACAGCCTCCAAACAAAGCAGGGCACTAAGGCAAGAGAAGTAAGCGCCCCAGGAGGGAATCTGCCTGCGAGGGAACCTGTGCAGCACATCCCTTGTTCCGCTCGACACTTCCCTGACTCTTAGGCAAAGCCCATCTCAGCTGGCTTGTAGGCGTGCCTCCGTGCTCAGAAGCAGCCCCGTGGCAGGCAGGACAGTGCGGGATGTCTTCTGGGCACGCAGCATGCTGCTTCCCATGCCCGGGACAAACCGCGAGCAGGTGCCTGGCTTGCGCTTCCATCTGCCGAGACTTGGAGCTGGCCAGCGTGCACCTTCCCGCTGTGTGTGCTGCTGTCCGCAAACAGCCTCCAAACAAAGCAGGGCACTAAGGCAAGAGAAGTAAGCGCCCCAGGAGGGAATCTGCCTGCGAGGGAACCTGTGCAGCACATCCCTTGTTCCGCTCGACACTTCCCTGACTCTTAGGCAAAGCCCATCTCAGCTGGCTTGTAGGCGTGCCTCCGTGCTCAGAAGCAGCCCCGTGGCAGGCAGGACAGTGCGGGATGTCTTCTGGGCACGCAGCATGCTGCTTCCTATGCCCGGGACAAACCGCGAGCAGATGCCTGGCTTGCGCTTCCATCTGCCGAGACTTGGAGCTGGCCAGCGCGCACCTTCCCGCTGTGTGTGCTGCTGTCCGCAAACAGCCTCCAAACAAAGCAGGGCGCTAAGGCAGGAGAACTAAGCGCCCCAGGAGGGAATCTGCCTGCGAGGGAAGCTGTGCAGCACATCCCTTGTTCCGCTCGACACTTCCCTGACTCTTAGGCAAAGCCCATCTCAGCTGGCTTGTAGGCGTGCCTCCGTGCTCAGAAGCAGCCCCGTGGCAGGCAGGACAGTGCGGGATGTCTTCTGGGCACGCAGCATGCTGCTTCCCATGCCCGGGACAAACCGCGAGCAGGTGCCTGGCTTGCGCTTCCATCTGCCGAGACTTGGAGCTGGCCAGCACGCACCTTCCCGCTGTGTGTGCTGCTGTCCGCAAACAGCCTCCAAACAAAGCAGGGCGCTAAGGCAAGAGAAGTAAGCGCCCCAGGAGGGAATCTGCCTGCGAGGGAACCTGTGCAGCACATCCCTTGTTCCGCTCGACACTTCCCTGACTCTTAGGCAAAGCCCATCTCAGCTGGCTTGTAGGCGTGCCTCCGTGCTCAGAAGCAGCCCCGTGGCAGGCAGGACAGTGCGGGATGTCTTCTGGGCACGCAGCATGCTGCTTCCCATGCCCAGGACAAACCGCGAGCAGGTGCCTGGCTTGCGCTTCCATCTGCCGAGACTTGGAGCTGGCCAGCGTGCACCTTCCCGCTGTGTGTGCTGCTGTCCGCAAACAGCCTCCAAACAAAGCAGGGCACTAAGGCAAGAGAAGTAAGCGCCCCAGGAGGGAATCTGCCTGCGAGGGAACCTGTGCAGCACATCCCTTGTTCCGCTCGACACTTCCCTGACTCTTAGGCAAAGCCCATCTCAGCTGGCTTGTAGGCGTGCCTCCGTGCTCAGAAGCAGCCCCGTGGCAGGCAGGACAGTGCGGGATGTCTTCTGGGCACGCAGCATGCTGCTTCCCATGCCCAGGACAAACCGCGAGCAGGTGCCTGGCTTGCGCTTCCATCTGCCGAGACTTGGAGCTGGCCAGCGCGCACCTTCCCGCTGTGTGTGCTACTGTCCGCAAACAGCCTCCAAACAAAGCAGGGCACTAAGGCAAGAGAAGTAAGCGCCCCAGGAGGGAATCTGCCTGCGAGGGAACCTGTGCAGCACATCCCTTGTTCCGCTCGACACTTCCCTGACTCTTAGGCAAAGCCCATCTCAGCTGGCTTGTAGGCGTGCCTCCGTGCTCAGAAGCAGCCCCGTGGCAGGCAGGACAGTGCGGGATGTCTTCTGGGCACGCAGCATGCTGCTTCCCATGCCCAGGACAAACCGCGAGCAGGTGCCTGGCTTGCGCTTCCATCTGCCGAGACTTGGAGCTGGCCAGCGCGCACCTTCCCGCTGTGTGTGCTGCTGTCCGCAACCAGCCTCCAAACAAAGCAGGGCACTAAGGCAAGAGAAGTAAGCGCCCCAGGAGGGAATCTGCCTGCGAGGGAACCTGTGCAGCACATCCCTTGTTCCGCTCGACACTTCCCTGACTCTTAGGCAAAGCCCATCTCAGCTGGCTTGTAGGCGTGCCTCCGTGCTCAGAAGCAGCCCCGTGGCAGGCAGGACAGTGCGGGATGTCTTCTGGGCACGCAGCATGCTGCTTCCCATGCCCGGGACAAACCGCGAGCAGGTGCCTGGCTTGCGCTTCCATCTGCCGAGACTTGGAGCTGGCCAGCGCGCACCTTCCCGCTGTGTGTGCTGCTGTCCGCAAACAGCCTCCAAACAAAGCAGGGCACTAAGGCAAGAGAAGTAAGCGCCCCAGGAGGGAATCTGCCTGCGAGGGAACCTGTGCAGCACATCCCTTGTTCCGCTCGACACTTCCCTGACTCTTAGGCAAAGCCCATCTCAGCTGGCTTGTAGGCATGCCTCCGTGCTCAGAAGCAGCCCCGTGGCAGGCAGGACAGTGCGGGATGTCTTCTGGGAACGCAGCATGCTGCTTCCCATGCCCGGGACAAACCGCGAGCAGGTGCCTGGCTTGCGCTTCCATCTGCCGAGACTTGGAGCTGGCCAGCGCGCACCTTCCCGCTGTGTGTGCTGCTGTCCGCAAACAGCCTCCAAACAAAGCAGGGCGCTAAGGCAAGAGAAGTAAGCGCCCCAGGAGGGAATCTGCCTGCGAGGGAACCTGTGCAGCACATCCCTTGTTCCGCTCGACACTTCCCTGACTCTTAGGCAAAGCCCATCTCAGCTGGCTTGTAGGCATGCCTCCGTGCTCAGAAGCAGCCCCGTGGCAGGCAGGACAGTGCGAGAAGTACTCTGGGCACACACCATGCTGCTTCCCATGCCCAGGACAAACCGCGAGCAGGTGCATGGCTTGCGCTTCCATCTGCTGAGACTTGGAGCTGGCCAGCGCGCACCTTCCCGCTGTGTGTGCTGCTGTCCGCAAACAGCCTCCAAACAAAGCAGGGCACTAAGGCAAGAGAAGTAAGCGCCCCAGGAGGGAATCTGCCTGCGAGGGAACCTGTGCAGCACATCCCTTGTTCCGCTCGACACTTCCCTGACTCTTAGGCAAAGCCCATCTCAGCTGGCTTGTAGGCATGCCTCCGTGCTCAGAAGCAGCCCCGTGGCAGGCAGGACAGTGCGGGATGTCTTCTGGGCACGCAGCATGCTGCTTCCCATGCCCGGGACAAACCGCGAGCAGGTGCCTGGCTTGCGCTTCCATCTGCCGAGACTTGGAGCTGGCCAGCGCGCACCTTCCCGCTGTGTGTGCTGCTGTCCGCAACCAGCCTCCAAACAAAGCAGGGCACTAAGGCAAGAGAAGTAAGCGCCCCAGGAGGGAATCTGCCTGCGAGGGAACCTGTGCAGCACATCCCTTGTTCCGCTCGACACTTCCCTGACTCTTAGGCAAAGCCCATCTCAGCTGGCTTGTAGGCGTGCCTCCGTGCTCAGAAGCAGCCCCGTGGCAGGCAGGACAGTGCGGGATGTCTTCTGGGCACGCAGCATGCTGCTTCCCATGCCCAGGACAAACCGCGAGCAGGTGCCTGGCTTGCGCTTCCATCTGCCGAGACTTGGAGCTGGCCAGCGCGCACCTTCCCGCTGTGTGTGCTGCTGTCCGCAAACAGCCTCCAAACAAAGCAGGGCACTAAGGCAAGAGAAGTAAGCGCCCCAGGAGGGAATCTGCCTGCGAGGGAACCTGTGCAGCACATCCCTTGTTCCGCTCGACACTTCCCTGACTCTTAGGCAAAGCCCATCTCAGCTGGCTTGTAGGCATGCCTCCGTGCTCAGAAGCAGCCCCGTGGCAGGCAGGACAGTGCGGGATGTCTTCTGGGCACGCAGCATGCTGCTTCCCATGCCCGGGACAAACCGCGAGCAGGTGCCTGGCTTGCGCTTCCATCTGCCGAGACTTGGAGCTGGCCAGCGTGCACCTTCCCGCTGTGTGTGCTGCTGTCCGCAAACAGCCTCCAAACAAAGCAGGGCACTAAGGCAAGAGAAGTAAGCGCCCCAGGAGGGAATCTGCCTGCGAGGGAAGCTGTGCAGCACATCCCTTGTTCCGCTCGACACTTCCCTGACTCTTAGGCAAAGCCCATCTCAGCTGGCTTGTAGGCGTGCCTCCGTGCTCAGAAGCAGCCCCGTGGCAGGCAGGACAGTGCGGGATGTCTTCTGGGCACGCAGCATGCTGCTTCCCATGCCCGGGACAAACCGCGAGCAGGTGCCTGGCTTGCGCTTCCATCTGCCGAGACTTGGAGCTGGCCAGCGTGCACCTTCCCGCTGTGTGTGCTGCTGTCCGCAAACAGCCTCCAAACAAAGCAGGGCACTAAGGCAAGAGAAGTAAGCGCCCCAGGAGGGAATCTGCCTGCGAGGGAACCTGTGCAGCACATCCCTTGTTCCGCTCGACACTTCCCTGACTCTTAGGCAAAGCCCATCTCAGCTGGCTTGTAGGCGTGCCTCCGTGCTCAGAAGCAGCCCCGTGGCAGGCAGGACAGTGCGGGATGTCTTCTGGGCACGCAGCATGCTGCTTCCCATGCCCAGGACAAACCGCGAGCAGGTGCCTGGCTTGCGCTTCCATCTGCCGAGACTTGGAGCTGGCCAGCGCGCACCTTCCCGCTGTGTGTGCTACTGTCCGCAAACAGCCTCCAAACAAAGCAGGGCACTAAGGCAAGAGAAGTAAGCGCCCCAGGAGGGAATCTGCCTGCGAGGGAACCTGTGCAGCACATCCCTTGTTCCGCTCGACACTTCCCTGACTCTTAGGCAAAGCCCATCTCAGCTGGCTTGTAGGCGTGCCTCCGTGCTCAGAAGCAGCCCCGTGGCAGGCAGGACAGTGCGGGATGTCTTCTGGGCACGCAGCATGCTGCTTCCTATGCCCAGGACAAACCGCGAGCAGATGCCTGGCTTGCGCTTCCATCTGCCGAGACTTGGAGCTGGCCAGCGCGCACCTTCCCGCTGTGTGTGCTGCTGTCCGCAAACAGCCTCCAAACAAAGCAGGGCACTAAGGCAAGAGAAGTAAGCGCCCCAGGAGGGAATCTGCCTGCGAGGGAACCTGTGCAGCACATCCCTTGTTCCGCTCGACACTTCCCTGACTCTTAGGCAAAGCCCATCTCAGCTGGCTTGTAGGCGTGCCTCCGTGCTCAGAAGCAGCCCCGTGGCAGGCAGGACAGTGCGGGATGTCTTCTGGGCACGCAGCATGCTGCTTCCCATGCCCGGGACAAACCGCGAGCAGGTGCCTGGCTTGCACTTCCATCTGCCGAGACTTGGAGCTGGCCAGCGCGCACCTTCCCGCTGTGTGTGCTGCTGTCCGCAAACAGCCTCCAAACAAAGCAGGGCACTAAGGCAAGAGAAGTAAGCGCCCCAGGAGGGAATCTGCCTGCGAGGGAACCTGTGCAGCACATCCCTTGTTCCGCTCGACACTTCCCTGACTCTTAGGCAAAGCCCATCTCAGCTGGCTTGTAGGCATGCCTCCGTGCTCAGAAGCAGCCCCGTGGCAGGCAGGACAGTGCGGGATGTCTTCTGGGAACGCAGCATGCTGCTTCCCATGCCCGGGACAAACCGCGAGCAGGTGCCTGGCTTGCGCTTCCATCTGCCGAGACTTGGAGCTGGCCAGCGCGCACCTTCCCGCTGTGTGTGCTGCTGTCCGCAAACAGCCTCCAAACAAAGCAGGGCGCTAAGGCAAGAGAAGTAAGCGCCCCAGGAGGGAATCTGCCTGCGAGGGAAGCTGTGCAGCACATCCCTTGTTCCGCTCGACACTTCCCTGACTCTTAGGCAAAGCCCATCTCAGCTGGCTTGTAGGCATGCCTCCGTGCTCAGAAGCAGCCCCGTGGCAGGCAGGACAGTGCGAGAAGTACTCTGGGCACGCAGCATGCTGCTTCCCATGCCCAGGACAAACCGCGAGCAGGTGCCTGGCTTGCGCTTCCATCTGCCGAGACTTGGAGCTGGCCAGCGCGCACCTTCCCGCTGTGTGTGCTGCTGTCCGCAAACAGCCTCCAAACAAAGCAGGGCACTAAGGCAAGAGAAGTAAGCGCCCCAGGAGGGAATCTGCCTGCGAGGGAAGCTGTGCAGCACATCCCTTGTTCCGCTCGACACTTCCCTGACTCTTAGGCAAAGCCCATCTCAGCTGGCTTGTAGGCATGCCTCCGTGCTCAGAAGCAGCCCCGTGGCAGGCAGGACAGTGCGGGATGTCTTCTGGGCACGCAGCATGCTGCTTCCCATGCCCGGGACAAACCGCGAGCAGGTGCCTGGCTTGCGCTTCCATCTGCCGAGACTTGGAGCTGGCCAGCGTGCACCTTCCCGCTGTGTGTGCTGCTGTCCGCAAACAGCCTCCAAACAAAGCAGGGCACTAAGGCAAGAGAAGTAAGCGCCCCAGGAGGGAATCTGCCTGCGAGGGAAGCTGTGCAGCACATCCCTTGTTCCGCTCGACACTTCCCTGACTCTTAGGCAAAGCCCATCTCAGCTGGCTTGTAGGCGTGCCTCCGTGCTCAGAAGCAGCCCCGTGGCAGGCAGGACAGTGCGGGATGTCTTCTGGGCACGCAGCATGCTGCTTCCTATGCCCGGGACAAACCGCGAGCAGGTGCCTGGCTTGCGCTTCCATCTGCCGAGACTTGGAGCTGGCCAGCGCGCACCTTCCCGCTGTGTGTGCTGCTGTCCGCAAACAGCCTCCAAACAAAGCAGGGCACTAAGGCAAGAGAAGTAAGCGCCCCAGGAGGGAATCTGCCTGCGAGGGAACCTGTGCAGCACATCCCTTGTTCCGCTCGACACTTCCCTGACTCTTAGGCAAAGCCCATCTCAGCTGGCTTGTAGGCGTGCCTCCGTGCTCAGAAGCAGCCCCGTGGCAGGCAGGACAGTGCGAGAAGTACTCTGGGCACACAGCATGCTGCTTCCCATGCCCGGGACAAACCGCGAGCAGGTGCCTGGCTTGCGCTTCCATCTGCCGAGACTTGGAGCTGGCCAGCGCGCACCTTCCCGCTGTGTGTGCTGCTGTCCGCAAACAGCCTCCAAACAAAGCAGGGCGCTAAGGCAAGAGAAGTAAGCGCCCCAGGAGGGAATCTGCCTGCGAGGGAAGCTGTGCAGCACATCCCTTGTTCCGCTCGACACTTCCCTGACTCTTAGGCAAAGCCCATCTCAGCTGGCTTGTAGGCGTGCCTCCGTGCTCAGAAGCAGCCCCGTGGCAGGCAGGACAGTGCGGGATGTCTTCTGGGCACGCAGCATGCTGCTTCCCATGCCCGGGACAAACCGCGAGCAGGTGCCTGGCTTGCGCTTCCATCTGCCGAGACTTGGAGCTGGCCAGCGCGCACCTTCCCGCTGTGTGTGCTGCTGTCCGCAAACAGCCTCCAAACAAAGCAGGGCACTAAGGCAAGAGAAGTAAGCGCCCCAGGAGGGAATCTGCCTGCGAGGGAACCTGTGCAGCACATCCCTTGTTCCGCTCGACACTTCCCTGACTCTTAGGCAAAGCCCATCTCAGCTGGCTTGTAGGCGTGCCTCCGTGCTCAGAAGCAGCCCCGTGGCAGGCAGGACAGTGCGGGATGTCTTCTGGGCACGCAGCATGCTGCTTCCCATGCCCGGGACAAACCGCGAGCAGGTGCCTGGCTTGCGCTTCCATCTGCCGAGACTTGGAGCTGGCCAGCGTGCACCTTCCCGCTGTGTGTGCTGCTGTCCGCAAACAGCCTCCAAACAAAGCAGGGCACTAAGGCAAGAGAAGTAAGCGCCCCAGGAGGGAATCTGCCTGCGAGGGAACCTGTGCAGCACATCCCTTGTTCCGCTCGACACTTCCCTGACTCTTAGGCAAAGCCCATCTCAGCTGGCTTGTAGGCGTGCCTCCGTGCTCAGAAGCAGCCCCGTGGCAGGCAGGACAGTGCGGGATGTCTTCTGGGCACGCAGCATGCTGCTTCCTATGCCCGGGACAAACCGCGAGCAGATGCCTGGCTTGCGCTTCCATCTGCCGAGACTTGGAGCTGGCCAGCGCGCACCTTCCCGCTGTGTGTGCTGCTGTCCGCAAACAGCCTCCAAACAAAGCAGGGCGCTAAGGCAAGAGAAGTAAGCGCCCCAGGAGGGAATCTGCCTGCGAGGGAAGCTGTGCAGCACATCCCTTGTTCCGCTCGACACTTCCCTGACTCTTAGGCAAAGCCCATCTCAGCTGGCTTGTAGGCGTGCCTCCGTGCTCAGAAGCAGCCCCGTGGCAGGCAGGACAGTGCGAGAAGTACTCTGGGCACACACCATGCTGCTTCCCATGCCCAGGACAAACCGCGAGCAGGTGCATGGCTTGCGCTTCCATCTGCTGAGTCTTGGAGCTGGCCAGCGCGCACCTTCCCGCTGTGTGTGCTGCTGTCCGCAAACAGCCTCCAAACAAAGCAGGGCGCTAAGGCAAGAGAAGTAAGCGCCCCAGGAGGGAATCTGCCTGCGAGGGAACCTGTGCAGCACATCCCTTGTTCCGCTCGACACTTCCCTGACTCTTAGGCAAAGCCCATCTCAGCTGGCTTGTAGGCATGCCTCCGTGCTCAGAAGCAGCCCCGTGGCAGGCAGGACAGTGCGGGATGTCTTCTGGGCACGCAGCATGCTGCTTCCCATGCCCGGGACAAACCGCGAGCAGGTGCCTGGCTTGCGCTTCCATCTGCCGAGACTTGGAGCTGGCCAGCGCGCACCTTCCCGCTGTGTGTGCTGCTGTCCGCAAACAGCCTCCAAACAAAGCAGGGCACTAAGGCAAGAGAAGTAAGCGCCCCAGGAGGGAATCTGCCTGCGAGGGAACCTGTGCAGCACATCCCTTGTTCCGCTCGACACTTCCCTGACTCTTAGGCAAAGCCCATCTCAGCTGGCTTGTAGGCGTGCCTCCGTGCTCAGAAGCAGCCCCGTGGCAGGCAGGACAGTGCGAGAAGTACTCTGGGCACACAGCATGCTGCTTCCCATGCCCGGGACAAACCGCGAGCAGGTGCCTGGCTTGCGCTTCCATCTGCCGAGACTTGGAGCTGGCCAGCGCGCACCTTCCCGCTGTGTGTGCTGCTGTCCGCAAACAGCCTCCAAACAAAGCAGGGCGCTAAGGCAAGAGAAGTAAGCGCCCCAGGAGGGAATCTGCCTGCGAGGGAAGCTGTGCAGCACATCCCTTGTTCCGCTCGACACTTCCCTGACTCTTAGGCAAAGCCCATCTCAGCTGGCTTGTAGGCGTGCCTCCGTGCTCAGAAGCAGCCCCGTGGCAGGCAGGACAGTGCGGGATGTCTTCTGGGCACGCAGCATGCTGCTTCCCATGCCCGGGACAAACCGCGAGCAGGTGCCTGGCTTGCGCTTCCATCTGCCGAGACTTGGAGCTGGCCAGCGCGCACCTTCCCGCTGTGTGTGCTGCTGTCCGCAAACAGCCTCCAAACAAAGCAGGGCACTAAGGCAAGAGAAGTAAGCGCCCCAGGAGGGAATCTGCCTGCGAGGGAACCTGTGCAGCACATCCCTTGTTCCGCTCGACACTTCCCTGACTCTTAGGCAAAGCCCATCTCAGCTGGCTTGTAGGCGTGCCTCCGTGCTCAGAAGCAGCCCCGTGGCAGGCAGGACAGTGCGGGATGTCTTCTGGGCACGCAGCATGCTGCTTCCCATGCCCGGGACAAACCGCGAGCAGGTGCCTGGCTTGCGCTTCCATCTGCCGAGACTTGGAGCTGGCCAGCGTGCACCTTCCCGCTGTGTGTGCTGCTGTCCGCAAACAGCCTCCAAACAAAGCAGGGCACTAAGGCAAGAGAAGTAAGCGCCCCAGGAGGGAATCTGCCTGCGAGGGAACCTGTGCAGCACATCCCTTGTTCCGCTCGACACTTCCCTGACTCTTAGGCAAAGCCCATCTCAGCTGGCTTGTAGGCGTGCCTCCGTGCTCAGAAGCAGCCCCGTGGCAGGCAGGACAGTGCGGGATGTCTTCTGGGCACGCAGCATGCTGCTTCCTATGCCCGGGACAAACCGCGAGCAGATGCCTGGCTTGCGCTTCCATCTGCCGAGACTTGGAGCTGGCCAGCGCGCACCTTCCCGCTGTGTGTGCTGCTGTCCGCAAACAGCCTCCAAACAAAGCAGGGCGCTAAGGCAAGAGAAGTAAGCGCCCCAGGAGGGAATCTGCCTGCGAGGGAAGCTGTGCAGCACATCCCTTGTTCCGCTCGACACTTCCCTGACTCTTAGGCAAAGCCCATCTCAGCTGGCTTGTAGGCGTGCCTCCGTGCTCAGAAGCAGCCCCGTGGCAGGCAGGACAGTGCGAGAAGTACTCTGGGCACACACCATGCTGCTTCCCATGCCCAGGACAAACCGCGAGCAGGTGCATGGCTTGCGCTTCCATCTGCTGAGTCTTGGAGCTGGCCAGCGCGCACCTTCCCGCTGTGTGTGCTGCTGTCCGCAAACAGCCTCCAAACAAAGCAGGGCGCTAAGGCAAGAGAAGTAAGCGCCCCAGGAGGGAATCTGCCTGCGAGGGAACCTGTGCAGCACATCCCTTGTTCCGCTCGACACTTCCCTGACTCTTAGGCAAAGCCCATCTCAGCTGGCTTGTAGGCATGCCTCCGTGCTCAGAAGCAGCCCCGTGGCAGGCAGGACAGTGCGGGATGTCTTCTGGGCACGCAGCATGCTGCTTCCCATGCCCGGGACAAACCGCGAGCAGGTGCCTGGCTTGCGCTTCCATCTGCCGAGACTTGGAGCTGGCCAGCGCGCACCTTCCCGCTGTGTGTGCTGCTGTCCGCAAACAGCCTCCAAACAAAGCAGGGCACTAAGGCAAGAGAAGTAAGCGCCCCAGGAGGGAATCTGCCTGCGAGGGAACCTGTGCAGCACATCCCTTGTTCCGCTCGACACTTCCCTGACTCTTAGGCAAAGCCCATCTCAGCTGGCTTGTAGGCGTGCCTCCGTGCTCAGAAGCAGCCCCGTGGCAGGCAGGACAGTGCGGGATGTCTTCTGGGCACGCAGCATGCTGCTTCCCATGCCCAGGACAAACCGCGAGCAGGTGCCTGGCTTGCGCTTCCATCTGCCGAGACTTGGAGCTGGCCAGCGCGCACCTTCCCGCTGTGTGTGCTGCTGTCCGCAAACAGCCTCCAAACAAAGCAGGGCACTAAGGCAAGAGAAGTAAGCGCCCCAGGAGGGAATCTGCCTGCGAGGGAAGCTGTGCAGCACATCCCTTGTTCCGCTCGACACTTCCCTGACTCTTAGGCAAAGCCCATCTCAGCTGGCTTGTAGGCATGCCTCCGTGCTCAGAAGCAGCCCCGTGGCAGGCAGGACAGTGCGGGATGTCTTCTGGGCACGCAGCATGCTGCTTCCCATGCCCGGGACAAACCGCGAGCAGGTGCCTGGCTTGCGCTTCCATCTGCCGAGACTTGGAGCTGGCCAGCGTGCACCTTCCCGCTGTGTGTGCTGCTGTCCGCAAACAGCCTCCAAACAAAGCAGGGCACTAAGGCAAGAGAAGTAAGCGCCCCAGGAGGGAATCTGCCTGCGAGGGAAGCTGTGCAGCACATCCCTTGTTCCGCTCGACACTTCCCTGACTCTTAGGCAAAGCCCATCTCAGCTGGCTTGTAGGCGTGCCTCCGTGCTCAGAAGCAGCCCCGTGGCAGGCAGGACAGTGCGGGATGTCTTCTGGGCACGCAGCATGCTGCTTCCTATGCCCGGGACAAACCGCGAGCAGGTGCCTGGCTTGCGCTTCCATCTGCCGAGACTTGGAGCTGGCCAGCGCGCACCTTCCCGCTGTGTGTGCTGCTGTCCGCAAACAGCCTCCAAACAAAGCAGGGCACTAAGGCAAGAGAAGTAAGCGCCCCAGGAGGGAATCTGCCTGCGAGGGAACCTGTGCAGCACATCCCTTGTTCCGCTCGACACTTCCCTGACTCTTAGGCAAAGCCCATCTCAGCTGGCTTGTAGGCGTGCCTCCGTGCTCAGAAGCAGCCCCGTGGCAGGCAGGACAGTGCGAGAAGTACTCTGGGCACACAGCATGCTGCTTCCCATGCCCGGGACAAACCGCGAGCAGGTGCCTGGCTTGCGCTTCCATCTGCCGAGACTTGGAGCTGGCCAGCGCGCACCTTCCCGCTGTGTGTGCTGCTGTCCGCAAACAGCCTCCAAACAAAGCAGGGCGCTAAGGCAAGAGAAGTAAGCGCCCCAGGAGGGAATCTGCCTGCGAGGGAAGCTGTGCAGCACATCCCTTGTTCCGCTCGACACTTCCCTGACTCTTAGGCAAAGCCCATCTCAGCTGGCTTGTAGGCGTGCCTCCGTGCTCAGAAGCAGCCCCGTGGCAGGCAGGACAGTGCGGGATGTCTTCTGGGCACGCAGCATGCTGCTTCCCATGCCCGGGACAAACCGCGAGCAGGTGCCTGGCTTGCGCTTCCATCTGCCGAGACTTGGAGCTGGCCAGCGCGCACCTTCCCGCTGTGTGTGCTGCTGTCCGCAAACAGCCTCCAAACAAAGCAGGGCACTAAGGCAAGAGAAGTAAGCGCCCCAGGAGGGAATCTGCCTGCGAGGGAACCTGTGCAGCACATCCCTTGTTCCGCTCGACACTTCCCTGACTCTTAGGCAAAGCCCATCTCAGCTGGCTTGTAGGCGTGCCTCCGTGCTCAGAAGCAGCCCCGTGGCAGGCAGGACAGTGCGGGATGTCTTCTGGGCACGCAGCATGCTGCTTCCCATGCCCGGGACAAACCGCGAGCAGGTGCCTGGCTTGCGCTTCCATCTGCCGAGACTTGGAGCTGGCCAGCGCGCACCTTCCCGCTGTGTGTGCTGCTGTCCGCAAACAGTCTCCAAACAAAGCAGGGCACTAAGGCAAGAGAAGTAAGCGCCCCAGGAGGGAATCTGCCTGCGAGGGAACCTGTGCAGCACATCCCTTGTTCCGCTCGACACTTCCCTGACTCTTAGGCAAAGCCCATCTCAGCTGGCTTGTAGGCGTGCCTCCGTGCTCAGAAGCAGCCCCGTGGCAGGCAGGACAGTGCGGGATGTCTTCTGGGCACGCAGCATGCTGCTTCCTATGCCCGGGACAAACCGCGAGCAGATGCCTGGCTTGCGCTTCCATCTGCCGAGACTTGGAGCTGGCCAGCGCGCACCTTCCCGCTGTGTGTGCTGCTGTCCGCAAACAGCCTCCAAACAAAGC
Source organism: Rhea pennata (assembly GCF_028389875.1). Classification (NCBI taxonomy): domain Eukaryota; kingdom Metazoa; phylum Chordata; class Aves; order Rheiformes; family Rheidae; genus Rhea; species Rhea pennata. Next base: position 38,311 of record NW_026907610.1, on the reverse strand, counting down.
AGGGCGCTAAGGCAAGAGAAGTAAGCGCCCCAGGAGGGAATCTGCCTGCGAGGGAACCTGTGCAGCACATCCCTTGTTCCGCTCGACACTTCCCTGACTCTTAGGCAAAGCCCATCTCAGCTGGCTTGTAGGCGTGCCTCCGTGCTCAGAAGCAGCCCCGTGGCAGGCAGGACAGTGCGGGATGTCTTCTGGGCACGCAGCATGCTGCTTCCCATGCCCGGGACAAACCGCGAGCAGGTGCCTGGCTTGCGCTTCCATCTGCCGAGACTTGGAGCTGGCCAGCACGCACCTTCCCGCTGTGTGTGCTGCTGTCCGCAAACAGCCTCCAAACAAAGCAGGGCGCTAAGGCAAGAGAAGTAAGCGCCCCAGGAGGGAATCTGCCTGCGAGGGAACCTGTGCAGCACATCCCTTGTTCCGCTCGACACTTCCCTGACTCTTAGGCAAAGCCCATCTCAGCTGGCTTGTAGGCGTGCCTCCGTGCTCAGAAGCAGCCCCGTGGCAGGCAGGACAGTGCGGGATGTCTTCTGGGCACGCAGCATGCTGCTTCCCATGCCCAGGACAAACCGCGAGCAGGTGCCTGGCTTGCGCTTCCATCTGCCGAGACTTGGAGCTGGCCAGCGCGCACCTTCCCGCTGTGTGTGCTGCTGTCCGCAAACAGCCTCCAAACAAAGCAGGGCACTAAGGCAAGAGAAGTAAGCGCCCCAGGAGGGAATCTGCCTGCGAGGGAAGCTGTGCAGCACATCCCTTGTTCCGCTCGACACTTCCCTGACTCTTAGGCAAAGCCCATCTCAGCTGGCTTGTAGGCGTGCCTCCGTGCTCAGAAGCAGCCCCGTGGCAGGCAGGACAGTGCGGGATGTCTTCTGGGCACGCAGCATGCTGCTTCCCATGCCCGGGACAAACCGCGAGCAGGTGCCTGGCTTGCGCTTCCATCTGCCGAGACTTGGAGCTGGCCAGCGCGCACCTTCCCGCTGTGTGTGCTGCTGTCCGCAAACAGCCTCCAAACAAAGCAGGGCGCTAAGGCAAGAGAAGTAAGCGCCCCAGGAGGGAATCTGCCTGCGAGGGAAGCTGTGCAGCACATCCCTTGTTCCGCTCGACACTTCCCTGACTCTTAGGCAAAGCCCATCTCAGCTGGCTTGTAGGCGTGCCTCCGTGCTCAGAAGCAGCCCCGTGGCAGGCAGGACAGTGCGGGATGTCTTCTGGGAACGCAGCATGCTGCTTCCCATGCCCGGGACAAACCGCGAGCAGGTGCCTGGCTTGCGCTTCCATCTGCCGAGACTTGGAGCTGGCCAGCGCGCACCTTCCCGCTGTGTGTGCTGCTGTCCGCAAACAGCCTCCAAACAAAGCAGGGTGCTAAGGCAAGAGAAGTAAGCGCTCCAGGAGGGAATCTGCCTGCGAGGGAAGCTGTGCAGCACATCCCTTGTTCCGCTCGACACTTCCCTGACTCTTAGGCAAAGCCCATCTCAGCTGGCTTGTAGGCGTGCCTCCGTGCTCAGAAGCAGCCCCGTGGCAGGCAGGACAGTGCGGGATGTCTTCTGGGCACGCAGCATGCTGCTTCCCATGCCCGGGACAAACCGCGAGCAGGTGCCTGGCTTGCGCTTCCATCTGCCGAGACTTGGAGCTGGCCAGCGCGCACCTTCCCGCTGTGTGTGCTGCTGTCCGCAAACAGCCTCCAAACAAAGCAGGGCGCTAAGGCAAGAGAAGTAAGCGCCCCAGGAGGGAATCTGCCTGCGAGGGAACCTGTGCAGCACATCCCTTGTTCCGCTCGACACTTCCCTGACTCTTAGGCAAAGCCCATCTCAGCTGGCTTGTAGGCGTGCCTCCGTGCTCAGAAGCAGCCCCGTGGCAGGCAGGACAGTGCGGGATGTCTTCTGGGCACGCAGCATGCTGCTTCCCATGCCCGGGACAAACCGCGAGCAGGTGCCTGGCTTGCGCTTCCATCTGCCGAGACTTGGAGCTGGCCAGCACGCACCTTCCCGCTGTGTGTGCTGCTGTCCGCAAACAGCCTCCAAACAAAGCAGGGCGCTAAGGCAAGAGAAGTAAGCGCCCCAGGAGGGAATCTGCCTGCGAGGGAACCTGTGCAGCACATCCCTTGTTCCGCTCGACACTTCCCTGACTCTTAGGCAAAGCCCATCTCAGCTGGCTTGTAGGCGTGCCTCCGTGCTCAGAAGCAGCCCCGTGGCAGGCAGGACAGTGCGGGATGTCTTCTGGGCACGCAGCATGCTGCTTCCCATGCCCAGGACAAACCGCGAGCAGGTGCCTGGCTTGCGCTTCCATCTGCCGAGACTTGGAGCTGGCCAGCGCGCACCTTCCCGCTGTGTGTGCTGCTGTCCGCAAACAGCCTCCAAACAAAGCAGGGCACTAAGGCAAGAGAAGTAAGCGCCCCAGGAGGGAATCTGCCTGCGAGGGAAGCTGTGCAGCACATCCCTTGTTCCGCTCGACACTTCCCTGACTCTTAGGCAAAGCCCATCTCAGCTGGCTTGTAGGCGTGCCTCCGTGCTCAGAAGCAGCCCCGTGGCAGGCAGGACAGTGCGGGATGTCTTCTGGGCACGCAGCATGCTGCTTCCCATGCCCGGGACAAACCGCGAGCAGGTGCCTGGCTTGCGCTTCCATCTGCCGAGACTTGGAGCTGGCCAGCGCGCACCTTCCCGCTGTGTGTGCTGCTGTCCGCAAACAGCCTCCAAACAAAGCAGGGCGCTAAGGCAAGAGAAGTAAGCGCCCCAGGAGGGAATCTGCCTGCGAGGGAAGCTGTGCAGCACATCCCTTGTTCCGCTCGACACTTCCCTGACTCTTAGGCAAAGCCCATCTCAGCTGGCTTGTAGGCGTGCCTCCGTGCTCAGAAGCAGCCCCGTGGCAGGCAGGACAGTGCGGGATGTCTTCTGGGAACGCAGCATGCTGCTTCCCATGCCCGGGACAAACCGCGAGCAGGTGCCTGGCTTGCGCTTCCATCTGCCGAGACTTGGAGCTGGCCAACGCGCACCTTCCCGCTGTGTGTGCCGCTGTCCGCAAACAGCCTCCAAACAAAGCAGGGTGCTAAGGCAAGAGAAGTAAGCGCTCCAGGAGGGAATCTGCCTGCGAGGGAAGCTGTGCAGCACATCCCTTGTTCCGCTCGACACTTCCCTGACTCTTAGGCAAAGCCCATCTCAGCTGGCTTGTAGGCGTGCCTCCGTGCTCAGAAGCAGCCCCGTGGCAGGCAGGACAGTGCGGGATGTCTTCTGGGCACGCAGCATGCTGCTTCCCATGCCCGGGACAAACCGCGAGCAGGTGCCTGGCTTGCGCTTCCATCTGCCGAGACTTGGAGCTGGCCAGCGCGCACCTTCCCGCTGTGTGTGCTACTGTCCGCAAACAGCCTCCAAACAAAGCAGGGCACTAAGGCAAGAGAAGTAAGCGCCCCAGGAGGGAATCTGCCTGCGAGGGAACCTGTGCAGCACATCCCTTGTTCCGCTCGACACTTCCCTGACTCTTAGGCAAAGCCCATCTCAGCTGGCTTGTAGGCGTGCCTCCGTGCTCAGAAGCAGCCCCGTGGCAGGCAGGACAGTGCGGGATGTCTTCTGGGCACGCAGCATGCTGCTTCCTATGCCCAGGACAAACCGCGAGCAGATGCCTGGCTTGCGCTTCCATCTGCCGAGACTTGGAGCTGGCCAGCGCGCACCTTCCCGCTGTGTGTGCTGCTGTCCGCAAACAGCCTCCAAACAAAGCAGGGCACTAAGGCAAGAGAAGTAAGCGCCCCAGGAGGGAATCTGCCTGCGAGGGAACCTGTGCAGCACATCCCTTGTTCCGCTCGACACTTCCCTGACTCTTAGGCAAAGCCCATCTCAGCTGGCTTGTAGGCGTGCCTCCGTGCTCAGAAGCAGCCCCGTGGCAGGCAGGACAGTGCGGGATGTCTTCTGGGCACGCAGCATGCTGCTTCCCATGCCCGGGACAAACCGCGAGCAGGTGCCTGGCTTGCGCTTCCATCTGCCGAGACTTGGAGCTGGCCAGCGCGCACCTTCCCGCTGTGTGTGCTGCTGTCCGCAAACAGCCTCCAAACAAAGCAGGGTGCTAAGGCAAGAGAAGTAAGCGCTCCAGGAGGGAATCTGCCTGCGAGGGAAGCTGTGCAGCACATCCCTTGTTCCGCTCGACACTTCCCTGACTCTTAGGCAAAGCCCATCTCAGCTGGCTTGTAGGCGTGCCTCCGTGCTCAGAAGCAGCCCCGTGGCAGGCAGGACAGTGCGGGATGTCTTCTGGGCACGCAGCATGCTGCTTCCCATGCCCGGGACAAACCGCGAGCAGGTGCCTGGCTTGCGCTTCCATCTGCCGAGACTTGGAGCTGGCCAGCGCGCACCTTCCCGCTGTGTGTGCTACTGTCCGCAAACAGCCTCCAAACAAAGCAGGGCACTAAGGCAAGAGAAGTAAGCGCCCCAGGAGGGAATCTGCCTGCGAGGGAACCTGTGCAGCACATCCCTTGTTCCGCTCGACACTTCCCTGACTCTTAGGCAAAGCCCATCTCAGCTGGCTTGTAGGCGTGCCTCCGTGCTCAGAAGCAGCCCCGTGGCAGGCAGGACAGTGCGGGATGTCTTCTGGGCACGCAGCATGCTGCTTCCTATGCCCAGGACAAACCGCGAGCAGATGCCTGGCTTGCGCTTCCATCTGCCGAGACTTGGAGCTGGCCAGCGCGCACCTTCCCGCTGTGTGTGCTGCTGTCCGCAAACAGCCTCCAAACAAAGCAGGGCACTAAGGCAAGAGAAGTAAGCGCCCCAGGAGGGAATCTGCCTGCGAGGGAACCTGTGCAGCACATCCCTTGTTCCGCTCGACACTTCCCTGACTCTTAGGCAAAGCCCATCTCAGCTGGCTTGTAGGCGTGCCTCCGTGCTCAGAAGCAGCCCCGTGGCAGGCAGGACAGTGCGGGATGTCTTCTGGGCACGCAGCATGCTGCTTCCCATGCCCGGGACAAACCGCGAGCAGGTGCCTGGCTTGCGCTTCCATCTGCCGAGACTTGGAGCTGGCCAGCGCGCACCTTCCCGCTGTGTGTGCTGCTGTCCGCAAACAGTCTCCAAACAAAGCAGGGCGCTAAGGCAAGAGAAGTAAGCGCCCCAGGAGGGAATCTGCCTGCGAGGGAACCTGTGCAGCACATCCCTTGTTCCGCTCGACACTTCCCTGACTCTTAGGCAAAGCCCATCTCAGCTGGCTTGTAGGCGTGCCTCCGTGCTCAGAAGCAGCCCCGTGGCAGGCAGGACAGTGCGGGATGTCTTCTGGGCACGCAGCATGCTGCTTCCCATGCCCGGGACAAACCGCGAGCAGGTGCCCGGCTTGCGCTTCCATCTGCCGAGACTTGGAGCTGGCCAGCGCGCACCTTCCCGCTGTGTGTGCTGCTGTCCGCAAACAGCCTCCAAACAAAGCAGGGCACTAAGGCAAGAGAAGTAAGCGCCCCAGGAGGGAATCTGCCTGCGAGGGAAGCTGTGCAGCACATCCCTTGTTCCGCTCGACACTTCCCTGACTCTTAGGCAAAGCCCATCTCAGCTGGCTTGTAGGCATGCCTCCGTGCTCAGAAGCAGCCCCGTGGCAGGCAGGACAGTGCGGGATGTCTTCTGGGCACGCAGCATGCTGCTTCCCATGCCCGGGACAAACCGCGAGCAGGTGCCTGGCTTGCGCTTCCATCTGCCGAGACTTGGAGCTGGCCAGCGCGCACCTTCCCACTGTGTGTGCTGCTGTCCGCAAACAGCCTCCAAACAAAGCAGGGCGCTAAGGCAAGAGAAGTAAGCACCCCAGGAGGGAATCTGCCTGCGAGGGAACCTGTGCAGCACATCCCTTGTTCCGCTCGACACTTCCCTGACTCTTAGGCAAAGCCCATCTCAGCTGGCTTGTAGGCATGCCTCCGTGCTCAGAAGCAGCCCCGTGGCAGGCAGGACAGTGCGAGAAGTACTCTGGGCACACACCATGCTGCTTCCCATGCCCAGGACAAACCGCGAGCAGGTGCCTGGCTTGCGCTTCCATCTGCTGAGACTTGGAGCTGGCCAGCGTGCACCTTCCCGCTGTGTGTGCTGCTGTCCGCAAACAGCCTCCAAACAAAGCAGGGCACTAAGGCAAGAGAAGTAAGCGCCCCAGGAGGGAATCTGCCTGCGAGGGAACCTGTGCAGCACATCCCTTGTTCCGCTCGCCACTTCCCTGACTCTTAGGCAAAGCCCATCTCAGCTGGCTTGTAGGCGTGCCTCCGTGCTCAGAAGAAGCCCCGTGGCAGGCAGGACAGTGCGGGATGTCTTCTGGGCACGCAGCATGCTGCTTCCCATGCCCGGGACAAACCGCGAGCAGGTGCCTGGCTTGCGCTTCCATCTGCCGAGACTTGGAGCTGGCCAGCGCGCACCTTCCCGCTGTGTGTGCTGCTGTCCGCAAACAGCCTCCAAACAAAGCAGGGCGCTAAGGCAAGAGAAGTAAGCGCCCAAGGAGGGAATCTGCCTGCGAGGGAAGCTGTGCAGCACATCCCTTGTTCCGCTCGACACTTCCCTGACTCTTAGGCAAAGCCCATCTCAGCTGGCTTGTAGGCGTGCCTCCGTGCTCAGAAGCAGCCCCGTGGCAGGCAGGACAGTGCGGGATGTCTTCTGGGCACGCAGCATGCTGCTTCGCATGCCCGGGACAAACCGCGAGCAGGTGCCTGGCTTGCGCTTCCATCTGCCGAGACTTGGAGCTGGCCAGCGCGCACCTTCCCGCTGTGTGTGCTGCTGTCCGCAAACAGTCTCCAAACAAAGCAGGGCACTAAGGCAAGAGAAGTAAGCGCCCCAGGAGGGAATCTGCCTGCGAGGGAACCTGTGCAGCACATCCCTTGTTCCGCTCGACACTTCCCTGACTCTTAGGCAAAGCCCATCTCAGCTGGCTTGTAGGCGTGCCTCCGTGCTCAGAAGCAGCCCCGTGGCAGGCAGGACAGTGCGGGATGTCTTCTGGGCACGCAGCATGCTGCTTCCCATGCCCGGGACAAACCGCGAGCAGGTGCCTGGCTTGTGCTTCCATCTGCCGAGACTTGGAGCTGGCCAGCGCGCACCTTCCCGCTGTGTGTGCTGCTGTCCGCAAACAGCCTCCAAACAAAGCAGGGCACTAAGGCAAGAGAAGTAAGCGCCCCATGAGGGAATCTGCCTGCGAGGGAACCTGTGCAGCACATCCCTTGTTCCGCTCGACACTTCCCTGACTCTTAGGCAAAGCCCATCTCAGCTGGCTTGTAGGCGTGCCTCCGTGCTCAGAAGCAGTCCCGTGGCAGGCAGGACAGTGCGGGATGTCTTCTGGGCACGCAGCATGCTGCTTCCCATGCCCGGGACAAACCGCGAGCAGGTGCCTGGCTTGCGCTTCCATCTGCCGAGACTTGGAGCTGGCCAGCGCGCACCTTCCCGCTGTGTGTGCTGCTGTCCGCAAACAGTCTCCAAACAAAGCAGGGCACTAAGGCAAGAGAAGTAAGCGCCCCAGGAGGGAATCTGCCTGCGAGGGAACCTGTGCAGCACATCCCTTGTTCCGCTCGACACTTCCCTGACTCTTAGGCAAAGCCCATCTCAGCTGGCTTGTAGGCGTGCCTCCGTGCTCAGAAGCAGCCCCGTGGCAGGCAGGACAGTGCGGGATGTCTTCTGGGCACGCAGCATGCTGCTTCCCATGCCCGGGACAAACCGCGAGCAGGTGCCTGGCTTGCGCTTCCATCTGCCGAGACTTGGAGCTGGCCAGCGCGCACCTTCCCGCTGTGTGTGCTGCTGTCCGCAAACAGTCTCCAAACAAAGCAGGGCACTAAGGCAAGAGAAGTAAGCGCCCCAGGAGGGAATCTGCCTGCGAGGGAACCTGTGCAGCACATCCCTTGTTCCGCTCGACACTTCCCTGACTCTTAGGCAAAGCCCATCTCAGCTGGCTTGTAGGCATGCCTCCGTGCTCAGAAGCAGCCCCGTGGCAGGCAGGACAGTGCGGGATGTCTTCTGGGAACGCAGCATGCTGCTTCCCATGCCCGGGACAAACCGCGAGCAGGTGCCTGGCTTGCGCTTCCATCTGCCGAGACTTGGAGCTGGCCAGCGCGCACCTTCCCGCTGTGTGTGCTGCTGTCCGCAAACAGCCTCCAAACAAAGCAGGGCGCTAAGGCAAGAGAAGTAAGCACCCCAGGAGGGAATCTGCCTGCGAGGGAACCTGTGCAGCACATCCCTTGTTCCGCTCGACACTTCCCTGACTCTTAGGCAAAGCCCATCTCAGCTGGCTTGTAGGCATGCCTCCGTGCTCAGAAGCAGCCCCGTGGCAGGCAGGACAGTGCGAGAAGTACTCTGGGCACACACCATGCTGCTTCCCATGCCCAGGACAAACCGCGAGCAGGTGCCTGGCTTGCGCTTCCATCTGCTGAGACTTGGAGCTGGCCAGCGCGCACCTTCCCACTGTGTGTGCTGCTGTCCGCAAACAGCCTCCAAACAAAGCAGGGCACTAAGGCAAGAGAAGTAAGCGCCCCAGGAGGGAATCTGCCTGCGAGGGAACCTGTGCAGCACATCCCTTGTTCCGCTCGACACTTCCCTGACTCTTAGGCAAAGCCCATCTCAGCTGGCTTGTAGGCGTGCCTCCGTGCTCAGAAGCAGCCCCGTGGCAGGCAGGACAGTGCGGGATGTCTTCTGGGCACGCAGCATGCTGCTTCCCATGCCCGGGACAAACCGCGAGCAGGTGCCTGGCTTGCGCTTCCATCTGCCGAGACTTGGAGCTGGCCAGCGCGCACCTTCCCGCTGTGTGTGCTGCTGTCCGCAAACAGCCTCCAAACAAAGCAGGGCGCTAAGGCAAGAGAAGTAAGCGCCCAAGGAGGGAATCTGCCTGCGAGGGAAGCTGTGCAGCACATCCCTTGTTCCGCTCGACACTTCCATGACTCTTAGGCAAAGCCCATCTCAGCTGGCTTGTAGGCGTGCCTCCGTGCTCAGAAGCAGCCCCGTGGCAGGCAGGACAGTGCGGGATGTCTTCTGGGCACGCAGCATGCTGCTTCCCATGCCCGGGACAAACCGCGAGCAGGTGCCTGGCTTGCGCTTCCATCTGCCGAGACTTGGAGCTGGCCAGCGCGCACCTTCCCGCTGTGTGTGCTGCTGTCCGCAAACAGTCTCCAAACAAAGCAGGGCACTAAGGCAAGAGAAGTAAGCGCCCCAGGAGGGAATCTGCCTGCGAGGGAACCTGTGCAGCACATCCCTTGTTCCGCTCGACACTTCCCTGACTCTTAGGCAAAGCCCATCTCAGCTGGCTTGTAGGCGTGCCTCCGTGCTCAGAAGCAGCCCCGTGGCAGGCAGGACAGTGCGGGATGTCTTCTGGGAACGCAGCATGCTGCTTCCCATGCCCAGGACAAACCGCGAGCAGGTGCCTGGCTTGTGCTTCCATCTGCCGAGACTTGGAGCTGGCCAGCGCGCACCTTCCCGCTGTGTGTGCTGCTGTCCGCAAACAGTCTCCAAACAAAGCAGGGCACTAAGGCAAGAGAAGTAAGCGCCCCATGAGGGAATCTGCCTGCGAGGGAACCTGTGCAGCACATCCCTTGTTCCGCTCGACACTTCCCTGACTCTTAGGCAAAGCCCATCTCAGCTGGCTTGTAGGCGTGCCTCCGTGCTCAGAAGCAGTCCCGTGGCAGGCAGGACAGTGCGGGATGTCTTCTGGGCACGCAGCATGCTGCTTCCCATGCCCAGGACAAACCGCGAGCAGGTGCCTGGCTTGCGCTTCCATCTGCCGAGACTTGGAGCTGGCCAGCGCGCACCTTCCCGCTGTGTGTGCTGCTGTCCGCAAACAGTCTCCAAACAAAGCAGGGCACTAAGGCAAGAGAAGTAAGCGCCCCAGGAGGGAATCTGCCTGCGAGGGAACCTGTGCAGCACATCCCTTGTTCCGCTCGACACTTCCCTGACTCTTAGGCAAAGCCCATCTCAGCTGGCTTGTAGGCGTGCCTCCGTGCTCAGAAGCAGCCCCGTGGCAGGCAGGACAGTGCGGGATGTCTTCTGGGCACGCAGCATGCTGCTTCCCATGCCCGGGACAAACCGCGAGCAGATGCCTGGCTTGCGCTTCCATCTGCCGAGACTTGGAGCTGGCCAGCGCGCACCTTCCCGCTGTGTGTGCTGCTGTCCGCAAACAGCCTCCAAACAAAGCAGGGCACTAAGGCAAGAGAAGTAAGCGCCCCAGGAGGGAATCTGCCTGCGAGGGAAGCTGTGCAGCACATCCCTTGTTCCGCTCGACACTTCCCTGACTCTTAGGCAAAGCCCATCTCAGCTGGCTTGTAGGCGTGCCTCCGTGCTCAGAAGCAGCCCCGTGGCAGGCAGGACAGTGCGAGATGTCTTCTGGGCACGCAGCATGCTGCTTCCTATGCCCGGGACAAACCGCGAGCAGATGCCTGGCTTGCGCTTCCATCTGCCGAGACTTGGAGCTGGCCAGCGCGCACCTTCCCGCTGTGTGTGCTGCTGTCCGCAAACAGCCTCCAAACAAAGCAGGGCACTAAGGCAAGAGAAGTAAGCGCCCCAGGAGGGAATCTGCCTGCGAGGGAACCTGTGCAGCACATCCCTTGTTCCGCTCGACACTTCCCTGACTCTTAGGCAAAGCCCATCTCAGCTGGCTTGTAGGCATGCCTCCGTGCTCAGAAGCAGCCCCGTGGCAGGCAGGACAGTGCGGGATGTCTTCTGGGCACGCAGCATGCTGCTTCCCATGCCCGGGACAAACCGCGAGCAGGTGCCTGGCTTGCGCTTCTATCTGCCGAGACTTGGAGCTGGCCAGCGCGCACCTTCCCGCTGTGTGTGCTGCTGTCCGCAAACAGCCTCCAAACAAAGCAGGGCACTAAGGCAAGAGAAGTAAGCGCCCCAGGAGGGAATCTGCCTGCGAGGGAACCTGTGCAGCACATCCCTTGTTCCGCTCGACACTTCCCTGACTCTTAGGCAAAGCCCATCTCAGCTGGCTTGTAGGCGTGCCTCCGTGCTCAGAAGCAGCCCCGTGGCAGGCAGGACAGTGCGAGAAGTACTCTGGGCACACAGCATGCTGCTTCCCATGCCCGGGACAAACCGCGAGCAGGTGCCTGGCTTGCGCTTCCATCTGCCGAGACTTGGAGCTGGCCAGCGCGCACCTTCCCGCTGTGTGTGCTGCTGTCCGCAAACAGCCTCCAAACAAAGCAGGGCGCTAAGGCAAGAGAAGTAAGCGCCCCAGGAGGGAATTTGCCTGCGAGGGAAGCTGTGCAGCACATCCCTTGTTCCGCTCGACACTTCCCTGACTCTTAGGCAAAGCCCATCTCAGCTGGCTTGTAGGCGTGCCTCCGTGCTCAGAAGCAGCCCCGTGGCAGGCAGGACAGTGCGGGATGTCTTCTGGGCACGCAGCATGCTGCTTCCCATGCCCGGGACAAACCGCGAGCAGGTGCCTGGCTTGCGCTTCCATCTGCCGAGACTTGGAGCTGGCCAGCGCGCACCTTCCCGCTGTGTGTGCTGCTGTCCGCAAACAGCCTCCAAACAAAGCAGGGCACTAAGGCAAGAGAAGTAAGCGCCCCAGGAGGGAATCTGCCTGCGAGGGAACCTGTGCAGCACATCCCTTGTTCCGCTCGACACTTCCCTGACTCTTAGGCAAAGCCCATCTCAGCTGGCTTGTAGGCGTGCCTCCGTGCTCAGAAGCAGCCCCGTGGCAGGCAGGACAGTGCGGGATGTCTTCTGGGCACGCAGCATGCTGCTTCCCATGCCCGGGACAAACCGCGAGCAGGTGCCTGGCTTGCGCTTCCATCTGCCGAGACTTGGAGCTGGCCAGCGCGCACCTTCCCGCTGTGTGTGCTGCTGTCCGCAAACAGCCTCCAAACAAAGCAGGGCGCTAAGGCAAGAGAAGTAAGCGCCCCAGGAGGGAATCTGCCTGCGAGGGAACCTGTGCAGCACATCCCTTGTTCCGCTCGACACTTCCCTGACTCTTAGGCAAAGCCCATCTCAGCTGGCTTGTAGGCGTGCCTCCATGCTCAGAAGCAGCCCCGTGGCAGGCAGGACAGTGCGAGAAGTACTCTGGGCACACAGCATGCTGCTTCCCATGCCCGGGACAAACCGCGAGCAGGTGCCTGGCTTGCGCTTCAATCTGCTGAGACTTGGAGCTGGCCAGCGCGCACCTTCCCGCTGTGTGTGCTGCTGTCCGCAAACAGCCTCCAAACAAAGCAGGGCGCTAAGGCAAGAGAAGTAAGCGCCCCAGGAGGGAATCTGCCTGCGAGGGAAGCTGTGCAGCACATCCCTTGTTCCGCTCGCCACTTCCCTGACTCTTAGGCAAAGCCCATCTCAGCTGGCTTGTAGGCGTGCCTCCGTGCTCAGAAGCAGCCCCGTGGCAGGCAGGACAGTGCGGGATGTCTTCTGGGCACGCAGCATGCTGCTTCCCATGCCCGGGACAAACCGCGAGCAGGTGCCTGGCTTGCGCTTCCATCTGCCGAGACTTGGAGCTGGCCAGCGCGCACCTTCCCGCTGTGTGTGCTGCTGTCCGCAAACAGCCTCCAAACAAAGCAGGGCACTAAGGCAAGAGAAGTAAGCGCCCCAGGAGGGAATCTGCCTGCGAGGGAACCTGTGCAGCACATCCCTTGTTCCGCTCGACACTTCCCTGACTCTTAGGCAAAGCCCATCTCAGCTGGCTTGTAGGCGTGCCTCCGTGCTCAGAAGCAGCCCCGTGGCAGGCAGGACAGTGCGGGATGTCTTCTGGGCACGCAGCATGCTGCTTCCCATGCCCGGGACAAACCGCGAGCAGGTGCCTGGCTTGCGCTTCCATCTGCCGAGACTTGGAGCTGGCCAGCACGCACCTTCCCGCTGTGTGTGCTGCTGTCCGCAAACAGCCTCCAAACAAAGCAGGGTGCTAAGGCAAGAGAAGTAAGCGCTCCAGGAGGGAATCTGCCTGCGAGGGAACCTGTGCAGCACATCCCTTGTTCCGCTCGACACTTCCCTGACTCTTAGGCAAAGCCCATCTCAGCTGGCTTGTAGGCGTGCCTCCATGCTCAGAAGCAGCCCCGTGGCAGGCAGGACAGTGCGGGATGTCTTCTGGGCACGCAGCATGCTGCTTCCCATGCCCGGGACAAACCGCGAGCAGGTGCCTGGCTTGCGCTTCCATCTGCCGAGACTTGGAGCTGGCCAGCGCGCACCTTCCCGCTGTGTGTGCTACTGTCCGCAAACAGCCTCCAAACAAAGCAGGGCACTAAGGCAAGAGAAGTAAGCGCCCCAGGAGGGAATCTGCCTGCGAGGGAAGCTGTGCAGCACATCCCTTGTTCCGCTCGACACTTCCCTGACTCTTAGGCAAAGCCCATCTCAGCTGGCTTGTAGGCGTGCCTCCGTGCTCAGAAGCAGCCCCGTGGCAGGCAGGACAGTGCGGGATGTCTTCTGGGAACGCAGCATGCTGCTTCCCATGCCCGGGACAAACCGCGAGCAGGTGCCTGGCTTGCGCTTCCATCTGCCGAGACTTGGAGCTGGCCAGCGCGCACCTTCCCGCTGTGTGTGCTGCTGTCCACAAACAGCCTCCAAACAAAGCAGGGCGCTAAGGCAAGAGAAGTAAGCGCCCCAGGAGGGAATCTGCCTGCGAGGGAAGCTGTGCAGCACATCCCTTGTTCCGCTCGACACTTCCCTGACTCTTAGGCAAAGCCCATCTCAGCTGGCTTGTAGGCATGCCTCCGTGCTCAGAAGCAGCCCCGTGGCAGGCAGGACAGTGCGACAAGTACTCTGGGCACACAGCATGCTGCTTCCCATGCCCGGGACAAACTGCGAGCAGGTGCCTGGCTTGCGCTTCCATCTGCCGAGACTTGGAGCTAGCCAGCGCGCACCTTCCCGCTGTGTGTGCTGCTGTCCGCAAACAGTCTCCAAACAAAGCAGGGCACTAAGGCAAGAGAAGTAAGCGCCCCAGGAGGGAATCTGCCTGCGAGGGAAGCTGTGCAGCACATCCCTTGTTCCGCTCGACACTTCCCTGACTCTTAGGCAAAGCCCATCTCAGCTGGCTTGTAGGCGTGCCTCCGTGCTCAGAAGCAGCCCCGTGGCAGGCAGGACAGTGCGGGATGTCTTCTGGGAACGCAGCATGCTGCTTCCCATGCCCGGGACAAACCACGAGCAGGTGCCTGGCTTGCGCTTCCATCTGCCGAGACTTGGAGCTGGCCAGCGCGCACCTTCCCGCTGTGTGTGCTGCTGTCCGCAAACAGCCTCCAAACAAAGCAGGGCACTAAGGCAAGAGAAGTAAGCGCCCCAGGAGGGAATCTGCCTGCGAGGGAAGCTGTGCAGCACATCCCTTGTTCCGCTCGACACTTCCCTGACTCTTAGGCAAAGCCCATCTCAGCTGGCTTGTAGGCGTGCCTCCGTGCTCAGAAGCAGCCCCGTGGCAGGCAGGACAGTGCGGGATGTCTTCTGGGAACGCAGCATGCTGCTTCCCATGCCCGGGACAAACCACGAGCAGGTGCCTGGCTTGCGCTTCCATCTGCCGAGACTTGGAGCTGGCCAGCGCGCACCTTCCCGCTGTGTGTGCTGCTGTCCGCAAACAGCCTCCAAACAAAGCAGGGCACTAAGGCAAGAGAAGTAAGCGCCCCAGGAGGGAATCTGCCTGCGAGGGAACCTGTGCAGCACATCCCTTGTTCCGCTCGACACTTCCCTGACTCTTAGGCAAAGCCCATCTCAGCTGGCTTGTAGGCGTGCCTCCGTGCTCAGAAGCAGCCCCGTGGCAGGCAGGACAGTGCGGGATGTCTTCTGGGCACGCAGCATGCTGCTTCCCATGCCCGGGACAAACCGCGAGCAGGTGCCTGGCTTGCGCTTCCATCTGCCGAGACTTGGAGCTGGCCAGCGCGCACCTTCCCGCTGTGTGTGCTGCTGTCCGCAAACAGTCTCCAAACAAAGCAGGGCACTAAGGCAAGAGAAGTAAGCGCCCCAGGAGGGAATCTGCCTGCGAGGGAACCTGTGCAGCACATCCCTTGTTCCGCTCGACACTTCCCTGACTCTTAGGCAAAGCCCATCTCAGCTGGCTTGTAGGCGTGCCTCCGTGCTCAGAAGCAGCCCCGTGGCAGGCAGGACAGTGTGAGAAGTACTCTGGGCACACAGCATGCTGCTTCCCATGCCCGGGACAAACCGCGAGCAGGTGCCTGTCTTGCGCTTCCATCTGCTGAGACTTGGAGCTGGCCAGCGCGCACCTTCCCGCTGTGTGTGCTGCTGTCCGCAAACAGCCTCCAAACAAAGCAGGGCGCTAAGGCAAGAGAAGTAAGCGCCCCAGGAGGGAATCTGCCTGCGAGGGAACCTGTGCAGCACATCCCTTGTTCCGCTCGACACTTCCCTGACTCTTAGGCAAAGCCCATCTCAGCTGGCTTGTAGGCGTGCCTCCGTGCTCAGAAGCAGCCCCGTGGCAGGCAGGACAGTGCGAGAAGTACTCTGGGCATACAGCATGCTGCTTCCCATGCCCAGGACAAACCGCGAGCAGGTGCCTGGCTTGCGCTTCCATCTGCCGAGACTTGGAGCTGGCCAGCGCGCACCTTCCCGCTGTGTGTGCTGCTGTCCGCAAACAGCCTCCAAACAAAGCAGGGCACTAAGGCAAGAGAAGTAAGCGCCCCAGGAGGGAATCTGCCTGCGAGGGAAGCTGTGCAGCACATCCCTTGTTCCGCTCGACACTTCCCTGACTCTTAGGCAAAGCCCATCTCAGCTGGCTTGTAGGCGTGCCTCCGTGCTCAGAAGCAGCCCCGTGGCAGGCAGGACAGTGCGGGATGTCTTCTGGGCACGCAGCATGCTGCTTCCTATGCCCGGGACAAACCGCGAGCAGATGCCTGGCTTGCGCTTCCATCTGCCGAGACTTGGAGCTGGCCAGCGCGCACCTTCCCGCTGTGTGTGCTGCTGTCCGCAAACAGCCTCCAAACAAAGCAGGGCACTAAGGCAAGAGAAGTAAGCGCCCCAGGAGGGAATCTGCCTGCGAGGGAAGCTGTGCAGCACATCCCTTGTTCCGCTCGACACTTCCCTGACTCTTAGGCAAAGCCCATCTCAGCTGGCTTGTAGGCGTGCCTCCGTGCTCAGAAGCAGCCCCGTGGCAGGCAGGACAGTGCGGGATGTCTTCTGGGCACGCAGCATGCTGCTTCCCATGCCCGGGACAAACCGCGAGCAGGTGCCTGGCTTGCGCTTCCATCTGCCGAGACTTGGAGCTGGCCAGCGCGCACCTTCCCGCTGTGTGTGCTGCTGTCCGCAAACAGCCTCCAAACAAAGCAGGGCACTAAGGCAAGAGAAGTAAGCGCCCCAGGAGGGAATCTGCCTGCGAGGGAACCTGTGCAGCACATCCCTTGTTCCGCTCGACACTTCCCTCACTCTTAGGCAAAGCCCATCTCAGCTGGCTTGTAGGCGTGCCTCCGTGCTCAGAAGCAGCCCCGTGGCAGGCAGGACAGTGCGGGATGTCTTCTGGGCACGCAGCATGCTGCTTCCCATGCCCGGGACAAACCGCGAGCAGGTGCCTGGCTTGCGCTTCCATCTGCCGAGACTTGGAGCTGGCCAGCACGCACCTTCCCGCTGTGTGTGCTGCTGTCCGCAAACAGCCTCCAAACAAAGCAGGGTGCTAAGGCAAGAGAAGTAAGCGCCCCAGGAGGGAATCTGCCTGCGAGGGAACCTGTGCAGCACATCCCTTGTTCCGCTCGACACTTCCCTGACTCTTAGGCAAAGCCCATCTCAGCTGGCTTGTAGGCGTGCCTCCGTGCTCAGAAGCAGCCCCGTGGCAGGCAGGACAGTGCGGGATGTCTTCTGGGAACGCAGCATGCTGCTTCCCATGCCCGGGACAAACCGCGAGCAGGTGCCTGGCTTGCGCTTCCATCTGCCGAGACTTGGAGCTGGCCAGCGCGCACCTTCCCGCTGTGTGTGCTGCTGTCCACAAACAGCCTCCAAACAAAGCAGGGCGCTAAGGCAAGAGAAGTAAGCGCCCCAGGAGGGAATCTGCCTGCGAGGGAAGCTGTGCAGCACATCCCTTGTTCCGCTCGACACTTCCCTGACTCTTAGGCAAAGCCCATCTCAGCTGGCTTGTAGGCATGCCTCCGTGCTCAGAAGCAGCCCCGTGGCAGGCAGGACAGTGCGAGAAGTACTCTGGGCACACAGCATGCTGCTTCCCATGCCCGGGACAAACCGCGAGCAGGTGCCTGGCTTGCGCTTCCATCTGCCGAGACTTGGAGCTAGCCAGCGCGCACCTTCCCGCTGTGTGTGCCGCTGTCCGCAAACAGCCTCCAAACAAAGCAGGGCACTAAGGCAAGAGAAGTAAGCGCCCCAGGAGGGAATCTGCCTGCGAGGGAAGCTGTGCAGCACATCCCTTGTTCCGCTCGACACTTCCCTGACTCTTAGGCAAAGCCCATCTCAGCTGGCTTGTAGGCGTGCCTCCGTGCTCAGAAGCAGCCCCGTGGCAGGCAGGACAGTGCGGGATGTCTTCTGGGAACGCAGCATGCTGCTTCCCATGCCCGGGACAAACCGCGAGCAGGTGCCTGGCTTGCGCTTCCATCTGCCGAGACTTGGAGCTGGCCAGCGCGCACCTTCCCGCTGTGTGTGCTGCTGTCCACAAACAGCCTCCAAACAAAGCAGGGCGCTAAGGCAAGAGAAGTAAGCGCCCCAGGAGGGAATCTGCCTGCGAGGGAAGCTGTGCAGCACATCCCTTGTTCCGCTCGACACTTCCCTGACTCTTAGGCAAAGCCCATCTCAGCTGGCTTGTAGGCATGCCTCCGTGCTCAGAAGCAGCCCCGTGGCAGGCAGGACAGTGCGACAAGTACTCTGGGCACACAGCATGCTGCTTCCCATGCCCGGGACAAACCGCGAGCAGGTGCCTGGCTTGCGCTTCCATCTGCCGAGACTTGGAGCTAGCCAGCGCGCACCTTCCCGCTGTGTGTGCTGCTGTCCGCAAACAGTCTCCAAACAAAGCAGGGCACTAAGGCAAGAGAAGTAAGCGCCCCAGGAGGGAATCTGCCTGCGAGGGAAGCTGTGCAGCACATCCCTTGTTCCGCTCGACACTTCCCTGACTCTTAGGCAAAGCCCATCTCAGCTGGCTTGTAGGCGTGCCTCCGTGCTCAGAAGCAGCCCCGTGGCAGGCAGGACAGTGCGGGATGTCTTCTGGGAACGCAGCATGCTGCTTCCCATGCCCGGGACAAACCACGAGCAGGTGCCTGGCTTGCGCTTCCATCTGCCGAGACTTGGAGCTGGCCAGCGCGCACCTTCCCGCTGTGTGTGCTGCTGTCCGCAAACAGTCTCCAAACAAAGCAGGGCACTAAGGCAAGAGAAGTAAGCGCCCCAGGAGGGAATCTGCCTGCGAGGGAAGCTGTGCAGCACATCCCTTGTTCCGCTCGACACTTCCCTGACTCTTAGGCAAAGCCCATCTCAGCTGGCTTGTAGGCGTGCCTCCGTGCTCAGAAGCAGCCCCGAGGAAGGCAGGACAGTGCGGGATGTCTTCTGGGAACGCAGCATGCTGCTTCCCATGCCCGGGACAAACCGCGAGCAGGTGCCTGGCTTGCGCTTCCATCTGCCGAGACTTGGAGCTGGCCAGCGCGCACCTTCCCGCTGTGTGTGCTGCTGTCCGCAAACAGCCTCCAAACAAAGCAGGGCACTAAGGCAAGAGAAGTAAGCGCCCCAGGAGGGAATCTGCCTGCGAGGGAACCTGTGCAGCACATCCCTTGTTCCGCTAGACACTTCCCTGACTCTTAGGCAAAGCCCATCTCAGCTGGCTTGTAGGCGTGCCTCCGTGCTCAGAAGCAGCCCCGTGGCAGGCAGGACAGTGCGGGATGTCTTCTGGGCACGCAGCATGCTGCTTCCCATGCCCGGGACAAACCGCGAGCAGGTGCCTGGCTTGCGCTTCCATCTGCCGAGACTTGGAGCTGGCCAGCGCGCACCTTCCCGCTGTGTGTGCTGCTGTCCGCAAACAGTCTCCAAACAAAGCAGGGCACTAAGGCAAGAGAAGTAAGCGCCCCAGGAAGGAATCTGCCTGCGAGGGAACCTGTGCAGCACATCCCTTGTTCCGCTCGACACTTCCCTGACTCTTAGGCAAAGCCCATCTCAGCTGGCTTGTAGGCGTGCCTCCGTGCTCAGAAGCAGCCCCGTGGCAGGCAGGACAGTGCGGGATGTCTTCTGGGCACGCAGCATGCTGCTTCCCATGCCCGGGACAAACCGCGAGCAGGTGCCTGGCTTGCGCTTCCATCTGCCGAGACTTGGAGCTGGCCAGCGCGCACCTTCCCGCTGTGTGTGCTGCTGTCCGCAAACAGCCTCCAAACAAAGCAGGGCGCTAAGGCAAGAGAAGTAAGCGCTCCAGGAGGGAATCTGCCTGCGAGGGAAGCTGTGCAGCACATCCCTTGTTCCGCTCGACACTTCCCTGACTCTTAGGCAAAGCCCATGTCAGCTGGCTTGTAGGCGTGCCTCCATGCTCAGAAGCAGCCCCGTGGCAGGCAGGACAGTGCGAGAAGTACTCTGGGCACACAGCATGCTGCTTCCCATGCCCGGGACAAACCGCGAGCAGGTGCCTGGCTTGCGCTTCCATCTGCTGAGACTTGGAGCTGGCCAGCGCGCACCTTCCCGCTGTGTGTGCTGCTGTCCGCAAACAGCCTCCAAACAAAGCAGGGCGCTAAGGCAAGAGAAGTAAGCGCCCCAGGAGGGAATCTGCCTGCGAGGGAAGCTGTGCAGCACATCCCTTGTTCCGCTCGACACTTCCCTGACTCTTAGGCAAAGCCCATCTCAGCTGGCCTGTAGGCGTGCCTCCGTGCTCAGAAGCAGCCCCGTGGCAGGCAGGACAGTGCGGGATGTCTTCTGGGCACGCAGCATGCTGCTTCCCATGCCCGGGACAAACCGCGAGCAGGTGCCTGGCTTGCGCTTCCATCTGCCGAGACTTGGAGCTGGCCAGCGCGCACCTTCCCGCTGTGTGTGCTGCTGTCCGCAAACAGCCTCCAAACAAAGCAGGGCGCTAAGGCAAGAGAAGTAAGCGCCCCAGGAGGGAATCTGCCTGCGAGGGAACCTGTGCAGCACATCCCTTGTTCCGCTCGACACTTCCCTGACTCTTAGGCAAAGCCCATGTCAGCTGGCTTGTAGGCGTGCCTCCGTGCTCAGAAGCAGCCCCGTGGCAGGCAGGACAGTGCGAGAAGTACTCTGGGCACACAGCATGCTGTTTCCCATGCCCGGGACAAACCGCGAGCAGGTGCCTGGCTTGCGCTTCCATCTGCCGAGACTTGGAGCTGGCCAGCGCGCACCTTCCCGCTGTGTGTGCTGCTGTCTGCAGACAGCCTCCAAACAAAGCAGGGCACTAAGGCAAGAGAAGTAAGCGCCCCAGGAGGGAATCTGCCTGCGAGGGAAGCTGTGCAGCACATCCCTTGTTCCGCTCGACACTTCCCTCACTCTTAGGCAAAGCCCATCTCAGCTGGCCTGTAGGCGTGCCTCCGTGCTCAGAAGCAGCCCCGTGGCAGGCAGGACAGTGCGGGATGTCTTCTGGGCACGCAGCATGCTGCTTCCCATGCCCGGGACAAACCGCGAGCAGGTGCCTGGCTTGCGCTTCCATCTGCCGAGACTTGGAGCTGGCCAGCGCGCACCTTCCCGCTGTGTGTGCTGCTGTCCGCAAACAGCCTCCAAACAAAGCAGGGCGCTAAGGCAAGAGAAGTAAGCGCCCCAGGAGGGAATCTGCCTGCGAGGGAACCTGTGCAGCACATCCCTTGTTCCGCTCGACACTTCCCTGACTCTTAGGCAAAGCCCATGTCAGCTGGCTTGTAGGCGTGCCTCCGTGCTCAGAAGCAGCCCCGTGGCAGGCAGGACAGTGCGGGATGTCTTCTGGGCACGCAGCATGCTGCTTCCCATGCCCGGGACAAACCGCGAGCAGGTGCCTGGCTTGCGCTTCCATCTGCCGAGACTTGGAGCTGGCCAGCGCGCACCTTCCCGCTGTGTGTGCTGCTGTCCGCAAACAGCCTCCAAACAAAGCAGGGCGCTAAGGCAGGAGAAGTAAGCGCCCCAGGAGGGAATCTGCCTGCGAGGGAAGCTGTGCAGCACATCCCTTGTTCCGCTCGCCACTTCCCTGACTCTTAGGCAAAGCCCATCTCAACTGGCTTGTAGGCGTGCCTCCGTGCTCAGAAGCAGCCCCGTGGCAGGCAGGACAGTGCGAGAAGTACTCTGGGCACGCAGCATGCTGCTTCCCATGCCCGGGACAAACTGCGAGCAGGTGCCTCGCTTGCGCTTCAATCTGCCGAGACTTGGAGCTGATCAGCGCGCACCTTCCCGCTGTGTGTGCTGCTGTCTGCAAACAGCCTCCAAACAAAGCAGGGCACTAAGGCAGGAGAACTACGAGCCCCAGGAGGGAATCTGCCTGCGAGGGAATCTGTGCAGCACATCCCTTGTTCCGCTCGACACTTCCCTGACTCTTAGGCAAAGCCCATGTCAGCTGGCTTGTAGGCGTGCCTCGGTGCTCAGAAGCAGCCCCGTGGCAGGCAGGACAGTGCGGGATGTCTTCTGGGCACGCAGCATGCTGCTTCCCATGCCCGGGACAAACTGCGAGCAGGTGCTGGCTTGCGCTTCTATGTGCCGAGACTTGGAGCTGGCCAGCGCCAGCTTCCCGCTGTGTGTGCTGCTGTCCGCAAACAGCCTCCAAACAAAGCAGGGCACTGAGGCAAGAGAACTAAGCGCCCCAGGAGGGAATCTGCCTGCGAGGGAAGCTGTGCAGCACATCCCTTGTTCCGCTCGCCACTTCCCTGACTCTTAGGCAAAGCCCATCTCAACTGGCTTGTAGGTGTGCCTCCGTGCTCAGAAGAAGCCCCGTGGCAGGCAGGACAGTGCGAGAAGTACTCTGGGCACGCAGCATGCTGCTTCCCATGCCCGGGACAAACTGCGAGCAGGTGCCTCGCTTGCGCTTCTATCTGCCGAGACTTGGAGCTGGCCAGCGTGCACCTTCCCGCTGTGTGTGCTGCTGTCCGCAAACAGCCGCCAAACAAAGCAGGGCGCTAAGGCAGGAGAACTAAGCGCCCCAGGAGGGAATCTGCCTGCGAGGGAAGCTGTGCAGCACATCCCTTGTTCCGCTCGCCACTTCCCTCACTCTTAGGCAAAGCCCATCTCAGCTGGCTTGTAGGCATGCCTCCGTGCTCAGAAGCAGCCCCGAGGAAGGCAGGACAGTGCGGGATGTCTTCTGGGCACGCAGCATGCTGCTTCCCATGCCCGGGACAAACTGCGAGCAGGTGCCTCGCTTGCGCTTCCATCTGCCGAGACTTGGAGCTGATCAGCGCGCACCTTCCCGCTGTGTGTGCTGCTGTCCGCAAACAGCCTCCAAACAAAGCAGGGCGCTAAGGCAGGAGAAGTAAGCGCCCCAGGAGGGAATCTGCCTGCGAGGGAAGCTGTGCAGCACATCCCTTGTTCCGCTCGCCACTTCCCTGACTCTTAGGCAAAGCCCATCTCAGCTGGCTTGTAGGCGTGCCTCCGTGCTCAGAAGCAGCCCCGTGGCAGGCAGGACAGTGCGAGAAGTAATCTGGGCATGCAGCATGCTGCTTCCCATGCCCGGGACAAACTGCGAGCAGGTGCCTGGCTTGCGCTTCTATCTGCCGAGACTTGGAGCTGGCCAGCGCCAGCTTCCCGCTGTGTGTGCTGCTGTCCGCAAACAGCCTCCAAACAAAGCAGGGCACTGAGGCAAGAGAACTAAGCGCCCCAGGAGGGAATCTGCCTGCGAGGGAACCTGTGCAGCACATCCCTTGTTCCGCTCGACACTTCCCTGACTCTTAGGCAAAGACCATCTCAGCTGGCTTGTAGGCGTGCCTCCGTGCTCAGAAGCAGCCCCGTGGCAGGCAGGACAGTGCGAGAAGTAATCTGGGCATGCAGCATGCTGCTTCCCATGCCCGGGACAAACTGCGAGCAGGTGCCTCGCTTGCGCTTCTATCTGCCGAGACTTGGAGCTGATCAGCGCCAGCTTCCCGCTGTGTGTGCTGCTGTCCGCAAACAGCCTCCAAACAAAGCAGGGCACTGAGGCAAGAGAACTAAGCGCCCCAGGAGGGAATCTGCCTGCGAGGGAAGCTGTGCAGCACATCCCTTGTTCCGCTCGCCACTTCCCTGACTCTTAGGAAAGGCCCATCTCAGCTGGCTTGTAGGCGTGCCTCCGTGCTCAGAAGCAGCCCCGAGGAAGGCAGGACAGTGCGGGATGTCTTCTGGGCACGCAGCATGCTGCTTCCCATGCCTGGGACAAACTGCGAGCAGGTGCCTCGCTTGCGCTTCTATGTGCCGAGACTTGGAGCTGGTCAGCGCGCACCTTCCCGCTGTGTGTGCTGCTGTCCGCAAACAGCCTCCAAACAAAGCAGGGCACTAAGGCAGGAGAAGTAAGCGCCCCAGGAGGGAATCTGCCTGCGAGGGAAGCTGTGCAGCACATCCCTTGTTCCGCTCGCCACTTCCCTGACTCTTAGGCAAAGCCCATGTCAGCTGGCTTGTAGGCGTGCCTCCGTGCTCAGAAGCAGCCCCGTGGCAGGCAGGACAGTGCGAGAAGTAATCTGGGCATGCAGCATGCTGCTTCCCATGCCCGGGACAAACTGCGAGCAGGTGCCTGGCTTGCGCTTCTATCTGCCGAGACTTGGAGCTGGCCAGCACGCACCTTCCCGCTGTGTGTGCTGCTGTCCGCAAACAGCCTCCAAACAAAGCAGGGCACTGAGGCAAGAGAACTAAGCGCCCCAGGAGGGAATCTGCCTGCGAGGGAACCTGTGCAGCACATCCCTTGTTCCGCTCGACACTTCCCTGACTCTTAGGCAAAGCCCATGTCAGCTGGCTTGTAGGCGTGCCTCCGTGCTCAGAAGCAGCACCGAGGAAGGCAGGACAGTGTGAGAAGTAATCTGGGCATGCAGCATGCTGCTTCCCTTGCCCGGGACAAACTGCGAGCAGGTGCCTCGCTTGCGCTTCTATGTGCCGAGACTGGGAGCTGGCCAGCGCGCACCTTCCCGCTGTGTGCGCTGCTGTCCGCAAACAGCCTCCAAACAAAGCAGGGCGCTAAGGCAGGAGAAGTAAGCACCCCAGGAGGGAATCTGCCTGCGAGGGAACCTGTGCAGCACATCCCTTGTTCTGCTCGCCACTTCCCTGACTCTTAGGCAAAGCCCATGTCAGCTGGCTTGTAGGCGTGCCTCCGTGCTCAGGAGCAGCCCCGAGGAAGGCAGGACAGTGCGGGATGTCTTCTGGGCACGCAGCATGCTGCTTCCCATGCCCGGGACAAACTGCGAGCAGGTGGCTCGCTTGCGCTTCAATCTGCCGAGACTTGGAGCTGACCAGCGCGCACCTTCCCGCTGTGTGTGCTGCTGTCCGCAAACAGCCTCCAAACAAAGCAGGGCGCTAAGGCAGGAGAAGTAAGCTCCCCAGGAGGGAATCTGCCTGCGAGGGAAGCTGTGCAGCACATCCCTTGTTCTGCTCGCCACTTCCCTGACTCTTAGGCAAAGCCCATGTCAGCTGGCTTGTAGGCGTGCCTCCGTGCTCAGAAGAAGCGCCGAGGAAGGCAGGACAGTGCGGGATGTCTTCTGGGCACGCAGCATGCTGCTTCCCATGCCCGGGACAAACTGCGAGCAGGTGCCTGGCTTGCGCTTCTATGTGCCGAGACTTGGAGCTGGCCAGCGCGCACCTTCCCGCTGTGTGTGCTGCTGTCCGCAAACAGCCTCCAAACAAAGCAGGGCGCTAAGGCAGGAGAAGTAAGCGCCCCAGGAGGGAATCTGCCTGCGAGGGAAGCTGTGCAGCACATCCCTTGTTCCGCTCGACACTTCCCTGACTCTTAGGCAAAGCCCATCTCAGCTGGCTTGTAGGCGTGCCTCCGTGCTCAGAAGCAGCCCCGAGGAAGGCAGGACAGTGTGAGAAGTAATCTGGGCTTGCAGCATGCTGCTTCCCATGCCCGGGACAAACTGCGAGCAGGTGCCTCGCTTGCGCTTCTATGTGCCGAGACTGGGAGCTGGCCAGCGCGCACCTTCCCGCTGTGTGTGCTGCTGTCCGCAAACAGCCTCCAAACAAAGCAGGGCGCTAAGGCAGGAGAAGTAAGCGCCCCAGGAGGGAATCTGCCTGCGAGGGAACCTGTGCAGCACATCCCTTGTTCCGCTCGCCACTTCCCTCACTCTTAGGCAAAGCCCATCTCAGCTGGCTTGTAGGCGTGCCTCCGTGCTCAGAAGCAGCCCCGTGGCAGGCAGGACAGTTCAAGATGTCTTCTGGGCACGCAGCATGCTGCTTCCCATGCCCGGGACAAACTGCGAGCAGGTGCCTCGCTTGCGCTTCTATGTGCCGAGACTGGGAGCTTGCCAGCGCGCACCTTCCCGCTGTGTGTGCTGCTGTCCGCAAACAGCCTCCAAACAAAGCAGGGCACTAAGGCAGGAGAAGTAAGCGCCCCAGGAGGGAATCTGCCTGCGAGGGAAGCTGTGCAGCACATCCCTTGTTCCGCTCGACACTTCCCTCACTCTTAGGCAAAGCCCATCTCAGCTGGCTTGTAGGCATGCCTCCGTGCTCAGAAGCAGCCCCGAGGAAGGCAGGACAGTGCGGGATGTCTTCTGGGCACACAGCATGCTGCTTCCCATGCCCGGGACAAACTGCGAGCAGGTGCCTCGCTTGCGCTTCTATGTGCCGAGACTTGGAGCTGGCCAGCGCGCACCTTCCCGCTGTGTGTGCTGCTGTCCGCAAACAGCCTCCAAACAAAGCAGGGCGCTAAGGCAGGAGAAGTAAGCGCCCCAGGAGGGAATCTGCCTGCGAGGGAAGCTGTGCAGCACATCCCTTGTTCCGCTCGACACTTCCCTGACTCTTAGGCAAAGCCCATCTCAGCTGGCTTGTAGGAGTGCCTCCGTGCTCAGAAGCAGCCCCGAGGAAGGCAGGACAGTGCGGGATGTCTTCTGGGCACGCAGCATGCTGCTTCCCATGTCCGGGACAAACTGCGAGCAGGTGCCTCGCTTGAGCTTTAATCTGCCGAGACTTGGAGCTGGCCAGCGCGCACCTACCCGCTGTGTGTGCTGCTGTCCGCAAACAGCCTCCAAACAAAGCAGGGCGCTAAGGCAGGAGAAGTAAGCGCCCCAGGAGGGAATCTGCCTGCGAGGGAAGCTGTGCAGCACATCCCTTGTTCTGCTCGCCACTTCCCTGACTCTTAGGCAAAGCCCATGTCAGCTGGCTTGTAGGCGTGCCTCCGTGCTCAGAAGAAGCGCCGAGGAAGGCAGGACAGTGCGGGATGTCTTCTGGGCATGCAGCATGCTGCTTCCCATGCCCGGGACAAACTGCGAGCAGGTGCCTGGCTTGCGCTTCTATCTGCCGAGACTTGGAGCTGGCCAGCGCGCACCTTCCCGCTGTGTGTGCTGCTGTCCGCAAACAGCCTCCAAACAAAGCAGGGCGCTAAGGCAGGAGAAGTAAGCGCCCCAGGAGGGAATCTGCCTGCGAGGGAAGCTGTGCAGCACATCCCTTGTTCCGCTCGCCACTTCCCTGACTCTTAGGCAAAGCCCATGTCAGCTGGCTTGTAGGCGTGCCTCCGTGCTCAGAAGCAGCCCCGTGGCAGGCAGGACAGTGTGAGAAGTAATCTGGGCTTGCAGCATGCTGCTTCCCATGCCCGGGACAAACTGCGAGCAGGTGCCTCGCTTGCGCTTCTATGTGCCGAGACTGGGAGCTGGCCAGCGCGCACCTTCCCGCTGTGTGTGCTGCTGTCCGCAAACAGCCTCCAAACAAAGCAGGGCGCTAAGGCAGGAGAAGTAAGCGCCCCAGGAGGGAATCTGCCTGCGAGGGAAGCTGTGCAGCACATCCCTTGTTCTGCTCGCCACTTCCCTGACTCTTAGGCAAAGCCCATGTCAGCTGGCTTGTAGGCATGCCTCCGTGCTCAGAAGCAGCACCGAGGAAGGCAGGACAGTGTGAGAAGTAATCTGGGCATGCAGCATGCTGCTTCCCTTGCCCGGGACAAACTGCGAGCAGGTGCCTCGCTTGCGCTTCTATGTGCCGAGACTGGGAGCTGGCCAGCGCGCACCTTCCCGCTGTGTGCGCTGCTGTCCGCAAACAGCCTCCAAACAAAGCAGGGCGCTAAGGCAAGAGAAGTAAGCACCCCAGGAGGGAATCTGCCTGCGAGGGAAGCTGTGCAGCACATCCCTTGTTCTGCTCGCCACTTCCCTGACTCTTAGGCAAAGCCCATCTCAGCTGGCTTGTAGGCGTGCCTCCGTGCTCAGGAGCAGCCCCGAGGAAGGCAGGACAGTGCGGGATGTCTTCTGGGCACGCAGCATGCTGCTTCCCATGCCCGGGACAAACTGCGAGCAGGTGCCTCGCTTGCGCTTCTATGTGCCGAGACTGGGAGCTTGCCAGCGCGCACCTTCCCGCTGTGTGTGCTGCTGTCCGCAAACAGCCTCCAAACAAAGCAGGGCACTAAGGCAGGAGAAGTAAGCGCCCCAGGAGGGAATCTGCCTGCGAGGGAAGCTGTGCAGCACATCCCTTGTTCCGCTCGACACTTCCCTCACTCTTAGGCAAAGCCCATCTCAGCTGGCTTGTAGGCATGCCTCCGTGCTCAGAAGCAGCCCCGAGGAAGGCAGGACAGTGCGGGATGTCTTCTGGGCACACAGCATGCTGCTTCCCATGCCCGGGACAAACTGCGAGCAGGTGCCTCGCTTGCGCTTCTATGTGCCGAGACTTGGAGCTGGCCAGCGCGCACCTTCCCGCTGTGTGTGCTGCTGTCCGCAAACAGCCTCCAAACAAAGCAGGGCGCTAAGGCAGGAGAAGTAAGCGCCCCAGGAGGGAATCTGCCTGCGAGGGAAGCTGTGCAGCACATCCCTTGTTCCGCTCGACACTTCCCTGACTCTTAGGCAAAGCCCATCTCAGCTGGCTTGTAGGAGTGCCTCCGTGCTCAGAAGCAGCCCCGAGGAAGGCAGGACAGTGCGGGATGTCTTCTGGGCACGCAGCATGCTGCTTCCCATGTCCGGGACAAACTGCGAGCAGGTGCCTCGCTTGAGCTTTAATCTGCCGAGACTTGGAGCTGGCCAGCGCGCACCTACCCGCTGTGTGTGCTGCTGTCCGCAAACAGCCTCCAAACAAAGCAGGGCGCTAAGGCAGGAGAACTAAGCGCCCCAGGAGGGAATCTGCCTGCGAGGGAAGCTGTGCAGCACATCCCTTGTTCCGCTCGACACTTCCCTGACTCTTAGGCAAAGCCCATCTCAGCTGGCTTGTAGGAGTGCCTCCGTGCTCAGAAGCAGCCCCGAGGAAGGCAGGATAGTACGGGATGTCTTCTGGGCACGCAGCATGCTGCTTCCCATGCCCGGGACAAACTGCGAGCAGGTGCCTCGCTTGAGCTTTAATCTGCCGAGACTTGGAGCTGGCCAGCGCACCTACCCGCTGTGTGTGCTGCTGTCCGCAAACAGCCTCCAAACAAAGCAGGGCGCTAAGGCAGGAGAACTAAGCGCCCCAGGAGGGAATCTGCCTGCGAGGGAAGCTGTGCAGCACATCCCTTGTTCCGCTCGACACTTCCCTGACTCTTAGGCAAAGCCCATCTCAGCTGGCTTGTAGGAGTGCCTCCGTGCTCAGAAGCAGCCCCGAGGAAGGCAGGACAGTACGGGATGTCTTCTGGGCACGCAGCATGCTGCTTCCCATGCCCGGGACAAACTGCGAGCAGGTGCCTCGCTTGAGCTTTAATCTGCCGAGACTTGGAGCTGGCCAGCGCGCACCTACCCGCTGTGTGTGCTGCTGTCCGCAAACAGCCTCCAAACAAAGCAGGGCACTAAGGCAGGAGAACTAAGCGCCCCAGGAGGGAATCTGCCTGCGAGGGAAGCTGTGCAGCACATCCCTTGTTCCGCTCGACACTTCCCTGACTCTTAGGCAAAGCCCATCTCAGCTGGCTTGTAGGAGTGCCTCCGTGCTCAGAAGCAGCCCCGAGGAAGGCAGGACAGTGCGGGATGTCTTCTGGGCACGCAGCATGCTGCTTCCCATGCCCGGGACAAACTGCGAGCAGGTGCCTCGCTTGCGCTTCAATCTGCCGAGACTTGGAGCTGGCCAGCGCGCACCTTCCCGCTGTGTGTGCTGCTGTCCGCAAACAGCCTCCAAAAAAGCAGGGCACTAAGGCAGGAGAAGTAAGTGCCCCAGGAGGGAATCTGCCTGCGAGGGAAGCTGTGCAGCACATCCCTTGTTCTGCTCGCCACTTCCCTCACTCTTAGGCAAAGCCCATCTCAGCTGGCTTGTAGGCGTGCCTCCGTGCTCAGAAGCAGCCCCGAGGAAGGCAGGACAGTGCGGGATGTCTTCTGGGCATGCAGCATGCTGCTTCCCATGCCCGGGACAAACTGCGAGCAGGTGTCTCGCTTGCGTTTCTATGTGCCGAGACTTGGAGCTGACCAGCGCGCACCTTCCCGCTGTGTGTGCTGCTGTCCGCAAACAGCCTCCAAACAAAGCAGGGCGCTAAGGCAGGAGAAGTAAGCGCCCCAGGAGGGAATCTGCCTGCGAGGGAAGCTGTGCAGCACATCCCTTGTTCTGCTCGCCACTTCCCTGACTCTTAGGCAAAGCCCATGTCAGCTGGCTTGTAGGCGTGCCTCCGTGCTCAGAAGAAGCGCCGAGGAAGGCAGGACAGTGCGGGATGTCTTCTGGGCATGCAGCATGCTGCTTCCCATGCCCGGGACAAACTGCGAGCAGGTGCCTGGCTTGCGCTTCTATCTGCCGAGACTTGGAGCTGGCCAGCGCGCACCTTCCCGCTGTGTGTGCTGCTGTCCGCAAACAGCCTCCAAACAAAGCAGGGCGCTAAGGCAGGAGAAGTAAGCGCCCCAGGAGGGAATCTGCCTGCGAGGGAAGCTGTGCAGCACATCCCTTGTTCCGCTCGCCACTTCCCTGACTCTTAGGCAAAGCCCATGTCAGCTGGCTTGTAGGCGTGCCTCCGTGCTCAGAAGCAGCCCCGTGGCAGGCAGGACAGTGTGAGAAGTAATCTGGGCATGCAGCATGCTGCTTCCCATGCCCGGGACAAACTGCGAGCAGGTGCCTCGCTTGCGCTTCTATGTGCCGAGACTGGGAGCTGGCCAGCGCGCACCTTCCCGCTGTGTGCGCTGCTGTCCGCAAACAGCCTCCAAACAAAGCAGGGCGCTAAGGCAGGAGAAGTAAGCACCCCAGGAGGGAATCTGCCTGCGAGGGAAGCTGTGCAGCACATCCCTTGTTCCGCTCGCCACTTCCCTCACTCTTAGGCAAAGCCCATCTCAGCTGGCTTGTAGGCGTGCCTCCGTGCTCAGAAGCAGCCCCGAGGAAGGCAGGACAGTGTGAGAAGTAATCTGGGCTTGCAGCATGCTGCTTCCCATGCCCGGGACAAACTGCGAGCAGGTGCCTCGCTTGCGCTTCTATGTGCCGAGACTGGGAGCTGGCCAGCGCGCACCTTCCCGCTGTGTGTGCTGCTGTCCGCAAACAGCCTCCAAACAAAGCAGGGCGCTAAGGCAGGAGAAGTAAGCGCCCCAGGAGGGAATCTGCCTGCGAGGGAACCTGTGCAGCACATCCCTTGTTCTGCTCGCCACTTCCCTGACTCTTAGGCAAAGCCCATCTCAGCTGGCTTGTAGGCGTGCCTCCGTGCTCAGAAGCAGCCCCGTGGCAGGCAGGACAGTGTGAGAAGTAATCTGGGCATGCAGCATGCTGCTTCCCATGCCCGGGACAAACTGCGAGCAGGTGCCTGGCTTGCGCTTCTATGTGCCGAGACTGCGAGCTGGCCAGCGCGCACCTTCCCGCTGTGTGCGCTGCTGTCCGCAAACAGCCTCCAAACAAAGCAGGGCGCTAAGGCAGGAGAAGTAAGCGCCCCAGGAGGGAATCTGCCTGCGAGGGAAGCTGTGCAGCACATCCCTTGTTCCGCTCGCCACTTCCCTGACTCTTAGGCAAAGCCCATCTCAGCTGGCTTGTAGGTGTGCCTCCGTGCTCAGAAGCAGCCCCGTGGCAGGCAGGACAGTGCGAGAAGTAATCTGGGCATGCAGCATGCTGCTTCCCATGCCCGGGACAAACTTCGAGCAGGTGTCTCGCTTGTGCTTCTATGTGCCGAGATTTCAAGCTGACCAGCGCGCACCTTCCCGCTGTGTGTGCTGCTGTCCGCAAACAGCCTCCAAACAAAGCAGGGCGCTAAGGCAGGAGAAGTAAGCGCCCCAGGAGGGAATCTGCCTGCGAGGGAAGCTGTGCAGCACATCCCTTGTTCTGCTCGCCACTTCCCTGACTCTTAGGCAAAGCCCATGTCAGCTGGCTTGTAGGCGTGCCTCCGTGCTCAGAAGCAGCCCCGAGGAAGGCAGGACAGTGCGGGATGTCTTCTGGGCACGCAGCATGCTGCTTCCCATGCCCGGGACAAACTGCGAGCAGGTGCCTCGCTTGCGCTTCTATGTGCCGAGACTGGGAGCTGGCCAGCGCGCACCTTCCCGCTGTGTGTGCTGCTGTCCGCAAACAGCCTCCAAACAAAGCAGGGCGCTAAGGCAGGAGAAGTAAGCGCCCCAGGAGGGAATCTGCCTGCGAGGGAACCTGTGCAGCACATCCCTTGTTCCGCTCGCCACTTCCCTGACTCTTAGGCAAAGCCCATGTCAGCTGGCTTGTAGGCGTGCCTCCGTGCTCAGAAGCAGCCCCGAGGAAGGCAGGACAGTGCGAGAAAAAATCTGGGCATGCAGCATGCTGCTTCCCATGCCCGGGACAAACTGCGAGCAGGTGCCTCGCTTGCGCTTCTATGTGCCGAGACTGGGAGCTGGCCAGCGCGCACCTTCCCGCTGTGTGTGCTGCTGTCCGCAAACAGCCTCCAAACAAAGCAGGGCGCTAAGGCAGGAGAACTACGAGCCACAGGAGGGAATCTGCCTGCGAGGGAAGCTGTGCAGCACATCCCTTGTTCCGCTCGCCACTTCCCTCACTCTTAGGCAAAGCCCATCTCAGCTGGCTTGTAGGCATGCCTCCGTGCTCAGAAGCAGCCCCGAGGAAGGCAGGACAGTGCGGGATGTCTTCTGGGCACGCAGCATGCTGCTTCCCATGCCCGGGACAAACTGCGAGCAGGTGCCTCGCTTGCGCTTCTATGTGCCGAGACTTGGAGCTGGCCAGCGCGCACCTACCCGCTGTGTGTGCTGCTGTCCGCAAACAGCCTCCAAACAAAGCAGGGCACTAAGGCAGGAGAAGTAAGTGCCCCAGGAGGGAATCTGCCTGCGAGGGAAGCTGTGCAGCACATCCCTTGTTCCGCTCGACACTTCCCTGACTCTTAGGCAAAGCCCATGTCAGCTGGCTTGTAGGCGTGCCTCCGTGCTCAGAAGCAGCCCCGAGGAAGGCAGGACAGTACGGGATGTCTTCTGGGCACGCAGCATGCTGCTTCCCTTTCCCGGGACAAACTGCGAGCAGGTGCCTCGCTTGCGCTTCTATGTGCCGAGACTTGGAGCTGGCCAGCGCGCACCTTCCCGCTGTGTGTGCTGCTGTCCGCAAACAGCCTCCAAACAAAGCAGGGCGCTAAGGCAGGAGAAGTAAGCGCCCCAGGAGGGAATCTGCCTGCGAGGGAAGCTGTGCAGCACATCCCTTGTTCCGCTCGCCACTTCCCTGACTCTTAGGCAAAGCCCATCTCAGCTGGCTTGTAGGCGTGCCTCCGTGCTCAGAAGCAGCCCCGTGGCAGGCAGGACAGTGCGAGAAGTAATCTGGGCATGCAGCATGCTGCTTCCCATGCCCGGGACAAACTGCGAGCAGGTGCCTCGCTTGCGCTTCAATCTGCCGAGACTTGGAGCTGATCAGCGCGCACCTTCCCGCTGTGTGTGCTGCTGTCCGCAAACAGCCTCCAAACAAAGCAGGGCGCTAAGGCAGGAGAAGTAAGCGCCCCAGGAGGGAATCTGCCTGCGAGGGAAGCTGTGCAGCACATCCCTTGTTCCGCTCGCCACTTCCCTGACTCTTAGGCAAAGCCCATCTCAGCTGGCTTGTAGGCGTGCCTCCGTGCTCAGAAGCAGCCCCGTGGCAGGCAGGACAGTGCGAGAAGTACTCTGGGCACGCAGCATGCTGCTTCCCATGCCCGGGACAAACTGCGAGCAGGTGCCTGGCTTGCGCTTCTATCTGCCGAGACTTGGAGCTGGCCAGCGCCAGCTTCCCGCTGTGTGTGCTGCTGTCCGCAAACAGCCTCCAAACAAAGCAGGGCACTGAGGCAAGAGAACTAAGCGCCCCAGGAGGGAATCTGCCTGCGAGGGAAGCTGTGCAGCACATCCCTTGTTCCGCTCGCCACTTCCCTGACTCTTAGGCAAAGCCCATCTCAGCTGGCTTGTAGGCATGCCTCCGTGCTCAGAAGCAGCCCCGAGGAAGGCAGGACAGTGCGGGATGTCTTCTGGGCACGCAGCATGCTGCTTTCCATGCCCGGGACAAACTGCGAGCAGGTGCCTCGCTTGAGCTTTAATCTGCCGAGACTTGGAGCTGGCCAGCGCGCACCTTCCCGCTGTGTGTGCTGCTGTCCGCAAACAGCCTCCAAACAAAGCAGGGCGCTAAGGCAGGAGAAGTAAGCGCCCCAGGAGGGAATCTGCCTGTGAGGGAAGCTGTGCAGCACATCCCTTGTTCCGCTCGACACTTCCCTGACTCTTAGGCAAAGCCCATGTCAGCTGGCTTGTAGGCGTGCCTCCGTGCTCAGAAGCAGCCCCGAGGAAGGCAGGACAGTGCGGGATGTCTTCTGGGCACGCAGCATGCTGCTTCCCATGCCCGGGACAAACTGCGAGCAGGTGCCTCGCTTGAGCTTTAATCTGCCGAGACTTGGAGCTGGCCAGGGCACACCTTCCCGCTGTGTGTGCTGCTGTCCGCAAACAGCCTCCAAACAAAGCAGGGCACTAAGGCAGGAGAAGTAAGTGCCCCAGGAGGGAATCTGCCTGCGAGGGAAGCTGTGCAGCACATCCCTTGTTCCGCTCGCCACTTCCCTGACTCTTAGGCAAAGCCCATGTCAGCTGGCTTGTAGGCGTGCCTCCGTGCTCAGAAGCAGCCCCGAGGAAGGCAGGACAGTACAGGATGTCTTCTGGGCACGCAGCATGCTGCTTCCCTTGCCCGGGACAAACTGCGAGCAGGTGCCTCGCTTGCGCTTCTATGTGCCGAGACTTGGAGCTGGCCAGCGCGCACCTTCCCGCTGTGTGTGCTGCTGTCCGCAAACAGCCTCCAAACAAAGCAGGGCGCTAAGGCAGGAGAAGTAAGCGCCCCAGGAGGGAATCTGCCTGCGAGGGAAGCTGTGCAGCACATCCCTTGTTCCGCTCGCCACATCCCTCACTCTTAGGCAAAGCCCATCTCAGCTGGCTTGTAGGCGTGCCTCCGTGCTCAGAAGCAGCCCCGTGGCAGGCAGGACAGTGCGAGAAGTAATCTGGGCATGCAGCATGCTGCTTCCCATGCCCGGGACAAACTGCGAGCAGGTGCCTCGCTTGCGCTTCAATCTGCCGAGACTTGGAGCTCGCCAGCGCGCACCTTCCCGCTGTGTGTGCTGCTGTCCGCAAACAGCCTCCAAACAAAGCAGGGCACTAAGGCAGGAGAAGTAAGCGCCCCAGGAGGGAATCTGCCTGCGAGGGAAGCTGTGCAGCACATCCCTTGTTCCGCTCGCCACTTCCCTGACTCTTAGGCAAAGACCATCTCAGCTGGCTTGTAGGCTTGCCTCCGTGCTCAGGAGCAGATCCGAGGAAGGCAGGACAGTGCGGGATGTCTTCTGGGCACGCAGCATGCTGCTTCCCATGTCCGGGACAAACTGCGAGCAGGTGCCTCGCTTGCGCTTCAATCTGCCGAGACTTGGAGCTGGCCAGCGCGCACCTTCCCGCTGTGTGTGCTGCTGTCCGCAAACAGCCTCCAAACAAAGCAGGGCGCTAAGGCAGGAGAACTAAACACCCCAGGAGGGAATCTGCCTGCGAGGGAAGCTGTGCAGCACATCCCTTGTTCCGCTCGCCACTTCCCTGACTCTTAGGCAAAGACCATCTCAGCTGGCTTGTAGGTGTGCCTCCGTGCTCAGAAGCAGCCCCGTGGCAGGCAGGACAGTGCGAGAAGTAATCTGGGCATGCAGCATGCTGCTTCCCATGCCCGGGACAAACTGCGAGCAGGTGCCTGGCTTGCGCTTCTATGTGCCGAGACTTGGAGCTGGCCAGCGCGCACCTTCCCGCTGTGTGCGCTGCTGTCCGCAAACAGCCTCCAACCAAAGCAGGGCGCTAAGGCAGGAGAAGTAAGCGCCCCAGGAGGGAATCTGCCTGCGAGGGAAGCTGTGCAGCACATCCCTTGTTCCGCTCGACACTTCCCTGACTCTTAGGCAAAGCCCATGTCAGCTGGCTTGTAGGCGTGCCTCCGTGCTCAGAAGCAGCCCCGAGGAAGGCAGGACAGTGCGGGATGTCTTCTGGGCACGCAGCATGCTGCTTCCCATGCCCGGGACAAACTGCGAGCAGGTGCCTCGCTTGAGCTTTAATCTGCCGAGACTTGGAGCTGGCCAGGGCACACCTTCCCGCTGTGTGTGCTGCTGTCCGCAAACAGCCTCCAAACAAAGCAGGGCACTAAGGCAGGAGAAGTAAGTGCCCCAGGAGGGAATCTGCCTGCGAGGGAAGCTGTGCAGCACATCCCTTGTTCCGCTCGCCACTTCCCTGACTCTTAGGCAAAGCCCATGTCAGCTGGCTTGTAGGCGTGCCTCCGTGCTCAGAAGCAGCCCCGAGGAAGGCAGGACAGTACAGGATGTCTTCTGGGCACGCAGCATGCTGCTTCCCTTGCCCGGGACAAACTGCGAGCAGGTGCCTCGCTTGCGCTTCTATGTGCCGAGACTTGGAGCTGGCCAGCGCGCACCTTCCCGCTGTGTGCGCTGCTGTCCGCAAACAGCCTCCAAACAAAGCAGGGCGCTAAGGCAGGAGAAGTAAGCGCCCCAGGAGGGAATCTGCCTGCGAGGGAAGCTGTGCAGCACATCCCTTGTTCCGCTCGCCACTTCCCTGACTCTTAGGCAAAGCCCATCTCAGCTGGCTTGTAGGCGTGCCTCCGTGCTCAGAAGCAGCCCCGTGGCAGGCAGGACAGTGCGAGAAGTAATCTGGGCATGCAGCATGCTGCTTCCCATGCCCGGGACAAACTGCGAGCAGGTGCCTCGCTTGCGCTTCAATCTGCCGAGACTTGGAGCTCGCCAGCGCGCACCTTCCCGCTGTGTGTGCTGCTGTCCGCAAACAGCCTCCAAACAAAGCAGGGCACTAAGGCAGGAGAAGTAAGCGCCCCAGGAGGGAATCTGCCTGCGAGGGAAGCTGTGCAGCACATCCCTTGTTCCGCTCGCCACTTCCCTGACTCTTAGGCAAAGCCCATCTCAGCTGGCTTGTAGGCTTGCCTCCGTGCTCAGGAGCAGATCCGAGGAAGGCAGGACAGTGCGGGATGTCTTCTGGGCACGCAGCATGCTGCTTCCCATGTCCGGGACAAACTGCGAGCAGGTGCCTCGCTTGCGCTTCAATCTGCCGAGACTTGGAGCTGGCCAGCGCGCACCTTCCCGCTGTGTGTGCTGCTGTCCGCAAACAGCCTCCAAACAAAGCAGGGCGCTAAGGCAGGAGAACTAAACACCCCAGGAGGGAATCTGCCTGCGAGGGAAGCTGTGCAGCACATCCCTTGTTCCGCTCGCCACTTCCCTGACTCTTAGGCAAAGACCATCTCAGCTGGCTTGTAGGCGTGCCTCCGTGCTCAGAAGCAGCCCCGTGGCAGGC
The DNA here is from genome assembly GCF_028389875.1 of Rhea pennata. Taxonomy (NCBI): domain Eukaryota; kingdom Metazoa; phylum Chordata; class Aves; order Rheiformes; family Rheidae; genus Rhea; species Rhea pennata. The sequence goes on along the minus strand of NW_026907610.1, from coordinate 1,863 downwards.
AGGACAGTGCGAGAAGTAATCTGGGCATGCAGCATGCTGCTTCCCATGCCCGGGACAAACTGCGAGCAGGTGCCTGGCTTGCGCTTCTATGTGCCGAGACTTGGAGCTGGCCAGCGCGCACCTTCCCGCTGTGTGCGCTGCTGTCCGCAAACAGCCTCCAACCAAAGCAGGGCGCTAAGGCAGGAGAAGTAAGCGCCCCAGGAGGGAATCTGCCTGCGAGGGAAGCTGTGCAGCACATCCCTTGTTCCGCTCGACACTTCCCTGACTCTTAGGCAAAGCCCATCTCAGCTGGCTTGTAGGCGTGCCTCCGTGCTCAGAAGCAGCCCCGAGGAAGGCAGGACAGTACGGGATGTCTTCTGGGCACGCAGCATGCTGCTTCCCTTGCCCGGGACAAACTGCGAGCAGGTGCCTCGCTTGCGCTTCTATGTGCCGAGACTTGGAGCTGGCCAGCGCGCACCTTCCCGCTGTGTGTGCTGCTGTCCGCAAACAGCCTCCAAACAAAGCAGGGCGCTAAGGCAGGAGAAGTAAGCGCCCCAGGAGGGAATCTGCCTGCGAGGGAAGCTGTGCAGCACATCCCTTGTTCCGCTCGACACTTCCCTGACTCTTAGGCAAAGCCCATCTCAGCTGGCTTGTAGGCGTGCCTCCGTGCTCAGAAGCAGCCCCGTGGCAGGCAGGACAGTGCGAGAAGTAATCTGGGCATGCAGCATGCTGCTTCCCATGCCCGGGACAAACTGCGAGCAGGTGCCTCGCTTGCGCTTCAATCTGCCGAGACTTGGAGCTGGCCAGCGTGCACCTTCCCGCTGTGTGTGCTGCTGTCCGCAAACAGCCTCCAAACAAAGCAGGGCGCTAAGGCAGGAGAACTAGAAACCCCAGGAGGGAATCTGCCTGTGAGGGAAGCTGTGCAGCACATCCCTTGTTCCGCTCGACACTTCCCTGACTCTTAGGCAAAGACCATCTCAGCTGGCTTGTAGGCGTGCCTCCGTGCTCAGAAGCAGCCCCGTGGCAGGCAGGACAGTGCGAGAAGTAATCTGGGCATGCAGCATGCTGCTTCCCATGCCCGGGACAAACTGCGAGCAGGTGCCTCGCTTGCGCTTCTATGTGCCGAGACTTGGAGCTGGCCAGCGCGCACCTTCCCGCTGTGTGCGCTGCTGTCCGCAAACAGCCTCCAAACAAAGCAGGGCGCTAAGGCAGGAGAAGTAAGCGCCCCAGGAGGGAATCTGCCTGCGAGGGAAGCTGTGCAGCACATCCCTTGTTCCGCTCGCCACTTCCCTGACTCTTAGGCAAAGCCCATCTCAGCTGGCTTGTAGGCGTGCCTCCGTGCTCAGAAGCAGCCCCGTGGCAGGCAGGACAGTGCGAGAAGTACTCTGGGCACGCAGCATGCTGCTTCCCATGCCCGGGACAAACTGCGAGCAGGTGCCTGGCTTGCGCTTCTATCTGCCGAGACTTGGAGCTGGCCAGCGCCAGCTTCCCGCTGTGTGTGCTGCTGTCCGCAAACAGCCTCGAAACAAAGCAGGGCACTGAGGCAAGAGAACTAAGCGCCCCAGGAGGGAATCTGCCTGCGAGGGAAGCTGTGCAGCACATCCCTTGTTCCGCTCGCCACTTCCCTGACTCTTAGGCAAAGCCCATCTCAGCTGGCTTGTAGGCATGCCTCCGTGCTCAGAAGCAGCCCCGAGGAAGGCAGGACAGTGCGGGATGTCTTCTGGGCACGCAGCATGCTGCTTTCCATGCCCGGGACAAACTGCGAGCAGGTGCCTCGCTTGAGGTTTAATCTGCCGAGACTTGGAGCTGGCCAGCGCGCACCTTCCCGCTGTGTGTGCTGCTGTCCGCAAACAGCCTCCAAACAAAGCAGGGCACTAAGGCAGG